>NC_053157.1:184431775-184731775 GCF_016835505.1 Polypterus senegalus
TTTGGCAAAATGGACTAGCCTGCCACGTAATTTTTTCATTCTGATTTTTGGGGCGTCTTTGAATTCAGGGCTCTGTAGGTTGATCATTTTCATTTCCATCAAATGATGTGGCATCCTTTCGTTCCTAACACATTACCCAGTCTATATCAGTATAGATATCCAGGAGGATTTCTTTTTCCCATTGAGATCTGATGTGTTTTCAAAGTGTTCCTTTAATTTTTTTGAGCAGTTTATATATGACAGCAACACTCATAACAGTGACAAAACAATTACATTGACAATCATGTTACGTTATTTTCAAAATGTTTCCTTTTCTTTTTCATTACTTCTTTAACACACTACTTCTCCGCTGCAAAGCACGGGTATTTTGCTATATATGTATATGTGTATATGTATATATGTGTATATGTATATGTATATGTTGTGGAGGATGGCCGGCCGTTTAACCCAGCCAATACCCCCAAGCCGCCAGGCAGAGCCCTCCTTGCAGTATGGAGGTCCCCAGAAGACCAGCAGGGCATAATAGACAATGTAGTTTTTATGTGCAGCCCTGCTGGATGCCGTGGGGGCCACTAGGGGATGTTGCAGGGAGGATCAATGGCTATTTTCCCTACACCCTTGAAGCACACGTGGACAAGAGGAATGACGTGCTTCCGGGGTGAAGAATAGAACTTGTACCTGACCTGGAAGTGATGGAGAGTCACATGGCCTGGGGATTAGGAACACTTCCGGGTCAGGAGTTATAAAAGGACTGTGGGAGTTCCCAGACGGCAAGCTGAGATGGGTAGAAGGGTGGCACCCTGGGACATCCGCTCGCACCCTCGCCGCGCAAACGCCCCTGTGGTCTGGCGCCGCCTCCTTCGCTGTTCCCCAGCGGGTCACTGTCTGGGTGTGGAAGATTGTATTTGTTTAGTATTATTGATTTGTTTATGAGTATTGTGGAGAAGAGGGTGTTTTGTACACTGTGGAGATTTAATAAAGTCAATTGGAGGACTTTTACCTGGTGTCTGGAGTTGCGGACAGGGGTTCAAGGGAGCGTGAGCGCCCCCTATCTACCACAATGTATATGTATATATATATATATATATATATGTGTGTGTGTGTGTGTGTGTATATGTATATATGCGTGTGGGTGTGTGTATATATATATAGGCAAAGCTCTCACTCACTCACTCACTCACTCACTCACTCACTCACTCACTCACTCACTCATCACTAATTCTCCAACTTCCCGTGTAGGTAGAAGGCTGAAATTTGGCAGGCTCATTCCTTACAGCTTACTTACAAAAGTTGGGCAGGTTTCATTTCGAAATTCTACGCCTAATGGTCATAACTGGAAGGTATTTTTCTCCATTAACTGTAATGGAGTTGAGCTGGAATGACGGGGGCGGAGTTTCGTGTGACATCATCACGCCTCACGTAATCACGTGAACTGACTGTCAACGCAGTGCGTAGAAAACCAGGAAGACCTCCAAAAAGCGCTTAAGAAAACATGCATTATATAATTGAGAAGGCAGCGAAACAATAAGAAGCGAGCGAGTGACATATACTACCATATTCATGACTGCTGCTACCTTGGAAAGAAAGCAAGGTGTAAACCTAAACTTTAAATTAAGTTCATAGACAGGCTACAGCTGGCGTTTCACATGCCCACAGGTAATGCGGGATACAAGTTTAATGAGAGGACGAGGATATAAACGAGAGTTTTGATCACTTTGTAACTAAGTTAAAATTGTAGGTGAAGGGGTGTGCTTATGCAAATTCCGAGACTGTGTTTGTGGGGATTGACAGTTAAGGCGGGTGGGGAGTCACGTCATCATCTCCTCCCATTCATCTCATTTGGCTCTGAGCTGAGCTCTGCAGCTAACGCCGTCTTCCGAAGCAACTTCGTCAGACTGCCACCAAATACTCACAGAAAAATACACACGCTGTCTCTATAGAGTTTCTCCACACTGAATCCTCCAGGCACTACTTACAAAAGGTTACATTGACAATCGTGTTACGTTATTTTTAAAATCTTTCCTTTTCTTAGCACAAGCACAGCTGAGAAGCTTGATGCATGTGCTCCATAACGCGTTAAAAATAATGCATTTAATCACACTTTGCATTACAAGCAAAGGGAGCTTTTGTCAATGCATGATTTCCTGGTTCACCGATTACATTGATCAGCGCATCCCGATTCATTTTACCCTCGCACCACCTTAGTTTGAGAAGAAGTATGAAAAATATGAGGTTAACACAGAAAAACAGATCACCAATTCAAGCTTTATGAATAATCGATTCGCCATCAATAATTGTTTTGGTAAAGCCATCCTCCTTCCATTTTATAATTTTTCCGCCACTAGCCATGATTAAATGAACGGTAAATAAAGTAAGAGCAAAGCGAGGGTGACTTATTTAGGCAGGCATATATATGACAGCAACACTCATGACAATGTCAATCATGTTACGTTATTATTAAAATGTTTCCTTTTCTTTTCATTACTTCTTTAACACACTACTTCTCCGCTGCGAGGGGCGGGTATTTTGATATATATATATATGAATGACCTCCAAAGAGCGCTGAGACTTTTGATATCATGAACGTGTCTGCAAAAACTGTGGTCTCCTGCCCTGCAAAAGTCGAGCAGCCAGCGCGCTGCATAGCTGTGCCGGCCTTTGAGACGCTGACTGCGCTTCTGCCTTAAGTCAAAGTGAGCACTTTTAATTTTTTCATCCTCCCCTGCGCTATAGCCCAGACAAGTGCAAACACGGACCCCTTTTCTACACCACGGCAAAATAATATTAAGGCGATTCACACTTTCTTTTGCACGTTATACGATTATGAGGTTCTCACCGGATTATGAAGACACGCACACGAGTGGAGGACTGACAGTGCCATCACAGCCGATTAATGGCGGGACGCCTCACCAGTCTACACAAGACCCACCGCGACTGTCCTCAAAAGGCGATCATAACGTCAGCGAACACATCTCTATACTATATAAAAGAAAAGGCAACTTTCCTTTCTTTACACCTTTTTCCTTTTATCCCAAACCAAAGCCTTTCTCGCTTAACACTGCAGAGGACACAAAACTAATTTTCTTTAAATGCCGGTAAGGCACATTACCAGAGGCACAAATTTGAACGCTCACATAGAAAATGTAATTTCTATCCCACAGCCGTCGTGTAGCGCCTTTCAAAAGGGATCTACTACCGAGAGATGATCCATATATATTTTAGCTGCTGTTAGTTACTTACCTGTTGTGTTACACAGTCTTTAAAATGTAGTTTACCCAAACCACTCCAGTAGTGCTCAATGTACCTGTACTTCTTAAAACGTTAATGTTTTACTGTTTAATAACTTATAGACTATATTTTATTATTTCTCCCTTGCACTCAGTGACCAAAGCTATACACACACATATATAAAAGCTATACACACAAGTATATGTATGTGTATATATATGTATGTATGTGTATATATATATATATATATATACACACACACACCTATCTACATTATATATATATATATATATATATATATATATACACACACACACACACACACACACACACACACACACACATATACATACATACATACATACATACATACACACACATATATAATTTGTGTGTGTGTATGTATGTATGTGTGTGTATATATGATGTAGATAGGTATGTATATATATATATGTGTGTATATGTAGATATGTATATAGATATGTAGATATGAAGATATGTATGTGTATATATGTGTATATATATATATGTATGTATGTGTGTGTGTGTGTGTGTGTGTGTATATTACAGCAGCAATGCAAGCTGTGAGAAAACAGTAAAAAGGAGGCGTGTCAGACGTCGTGGTACATTTTCTGATGCAGCTGGACGAAAATAACTTTGTGACGCTGCCACCAAATACACAAAACAATTACTTTGACAATCATGTTACGTTATTTTCAAAATGTTTCCTTTTCTTTTTCATAACTTCTTTAACACACTACTTCTCCTGCTGCCAAGCGCGGGTATATATATATATATATATATATATATATATATATAGATATATATATATAGATATATATAGATATGAGAACAACACTCATATCAATGACAAAACAATTACATTGACAATCATGTTACGTTATTTTTAAAATTTTTCCTTTTCTTTTTCGTACCTTTTTAACACACTACTTCTCCGCTGATGCCTGGTATTCTGCTAGTATATATATATATATATGCGCCAGCAACACTCATGACAATGACAAAACAATTACATTGTCAATCATGTTACGTTATTATTAAAATGTGTCCTTTTCTTTTTCATTACTTCTTTAAGACACTACTTCTCCGCTGCGAAGTGCGGGTATTTTGCTAGTATACAATATAGCCAAGCATTGAAACACGCAATGCTATATTTCATATTGCAATATATAAAAAAGTCCAATTGAACAATATCATTGAAAGAGTTAAAATACATTAAATCATATAATATTTTAATTTATAACTGTAATTTCAGGAGGCCAGTAGCATTACTGATTAAAATGACTCTGCTCTAAATGAACCTGTTTTGATTATATGAGATAACATAAAGCAGTACTTTTTAAAGTGTATTTCTAAGAACATCTGCCAATACCTTGAAGTCTGCATTTAAAAGTGAAATTGATAAGTAAGATTTACCATTTAAAAGATTTGTATTTTTCTGGCTATAAATAAATACAATATTACCAAAATGTGTGATCATTTTTGTTTACAGTATTTTTCAAACCTACAGACAAGTAATCAAACCATAACTGAGGTTCCTTTTTATATACAGTGTTTAATCTTATTTGTCTTGTTATCTTATTACTTCGTATTTGTAATATAAATTATATGACTTCATTAATATTTGGTCTACAGTAGTTCTTTATAAACTAAAAGTTGAATATTATTTGTGTAGTAAGTCATACTATGGCACCGGTGTTTGTCTTTGTGTACATGTGATGTGTACGAGTGTAGCTATTTCTAGAATTAAAGGTTGGTGCAAAAAATTACCCGAGGTGGTGCTGACCTTGACAGGTTGAAAAGTGGTGCTGTGAGAGCTCCAATTGTGAGGAACTGGTCCAATGCTTTTTCTTTCCTTGTGCTCAGTGCTCTGGCATCCTAGGACCCTAAATTTGATTAAGCAAGTTTGAAAATGTTGGATTATGTTCATTGCATTTAATATGAAAATATATTAACATGTTTTGGTTTATCTATTTTGAATTAAAAATGACAGAAAAAAATTTGGAAGTAATAGTTTAACTTTATTATATTCTTGTTAATTACGAAATGCTCTTGAAGTGTAATTGAAGTAACAGCTCGCCCTTTCATTAGTCAAAAATTGAAATCCAAATGGAGGCACACAGAGAGTCAAAACCATAGGGAGAGACAGAAATGTGGGTAGAAATTGATTCTTCAATTAGCACATGAGAAAAATGATATATCAAAACCAATGTGAGGGATTAAATTCATAAAAGAAGGTGTCTCTTAGAACATGTGACTCTGAAAAAATGGATGTAATAATTATTAAACAATTAAATAGTATTAAAAAAACAAATAATTTACTTTAAACAAGTATTGAAATTGTTAATTTGTACTTATTTACTTTCTTGATTAAATAATCTCTTGCCAATAATGATAAAGAAACCTTTAAGTTATGCCAGTAATAACAGAGACATTCAAAGTTTTCCACATTTGCCTATGTGAGAAATTTTTGAAACTTTACGTTGTACATTTTGCAGTTGAAGTGTTTTAACACTTAGTAAATGGCAGAGGATGTGATTATTTTTGAGGGTGATTTAAATAAACACTAGAGGGCAATAAAATACAAGTGAAAAGCCCCAGATGAGCAGATCCATAAACTTATCTGTTCAAGGAAACCAAAGACAGCTCATTTAAGAATTAAAAATTTAAACAGTGGCTGACTCAAAAAAATGATATTAACTCTTTGAGGGCTGAATACTTTTTCCAAAGAATTTAGTTTTCTGAAAAGCACCCAATGCACTGGTTTCATACATAAATCAACATAAAATGTCTGTTGCTAATTGCTGTGGCTGCTGTTGGTGCCTGTTCAGCATCTCTGGCATCAGTGGCTGTGCTGGGGCAGCTTGATGGCCAGCAGGAATGCACAGCAGGCCGGCTACCTCTCTGTCTTCGCACAGCAGGTGGGTGACAGTCACAGTGTGACGCAATATGGTTTGTACCTCTTGTCATCATAAGTGGTGGTCCTCCTAGGCGAACGCTGCTGTAGGTGCATCAGCTACACGAAAGTGTTCTGCACCACAATTAGCTGGGGACCGATAGGCACTTTCGTTTTCCATCTTCAGATCACTTGCATCAAACTCAGAATCCAAAAAGTCATAGTCCGATTCAGCAATAGTACGTAAAACGTCCATGGAGTATTTTGCTTTGCACATTTGCTTTAGTCTCACCAGATGTCGCTGCCATTTTAGAGGCTGTTTGCTCTTCATTACTCATGCACATGCTGGGAAGTGAGGTCAAATCAACAAAGCTATGTAACTTTCCTTCAAGCAAAGAAGAGTCGAACTAAAACACAAGGGTGAGTTTTGTCGCAGTTTACAGCCAATTACCATCATCTACCCCTAAATTTCGACAAAAGTCAACATCAGCCCTGAAAGAGTTAAAGGGTGAACAGAGTGTAAGTATGCATTCTTTCAGATCAAAAAACAATGAAGATGGTAATTGAAAAACTTTGGGCAGTACTCTCTGTATAGGAAAGAAAAATAGATCAATTTCCCCAGCCTGATTCAGTAACTTTATGCTCAACACCTCCCACAGCCCAAAGAAATGCAGGTTAGGTACATTGGTGATTCTAAATTGTCCCTAGTGTGTGCTTGGTGTGTGTGTGTGTGTGTGTGTGCGTGCCCGGTGGTGGGCTGGCACCCTGCCCGGGGTTTGTTTCCTGCCTTGCGCCCTGTGTTGGCTGGGATTGGCTCCAGCAGACCCCCGTGACCCTGTGTTAGGATATAGCAGGTTGGATAATGGATGGATGGATGGACTGAAAAGTGGATTGAAAGAGTGAGAAACAGAGAGAGAAAGAAAGAGGCATACACATTTGCTAAACAAGATGGTGAGGTTGGTCACACCACGAACTCAAAATTACAAAGCAAAATTGATTTTGCCACTGGATGCATGTCAAGTATGTATCTTCTTTGAACAGGAGCAAGCACTACCTCTGGAAGAAGTAAGTCTAAGAGCTCAGATGGAGCGGATTGAGGTAGAGACCGAGGGATAGTTTCTCAATAATGAATAGTGAGAGTTTCACTAGCGCTTATCTCACTAGTTTCTTAGTAAGCTCTTTCATCCAATTGGCTGGTGAGAAAATTGGTGAGAAGAGAGAATCTCTCATCATTGAAGGGAATGCACACCCAAACAAAACCTTCCATTTAAGGGGTGAGGTCACCTAAACCTTTGATGAAAGAAACAGTTTAAAACAGCAGTTTAAAACAAGGAATCAATGCAAAGCAATGCAAGTTAAATAATGAAAGGATGAGGGTGAAATGTCAGTGTAGGAAGTACTGCAATAAATGAAGAAGTGAGCATGAAATGTACAAGCAATTTAAAACTCAGGCAACACTTCAGTTTAGGTAATGGAAAAATGCATCTATTACTCATACACTGTGTGGTGAGTGGCCTGGACACAGACAGGCAGACATCGTTGTGACATCCAACACGCGTTTATTTACACAATCCATTATTTACAAGTAAGTGCCACACAATCCCAAAGTCACCTAAAATTCCTGGCCAACACACACTGCCTTCTCACTCTTCAGGCCGCCTACTTGCCTCCTCCAGAGACCTTGTCCATCTTCTACCCAACTCTAGCCATTGGATGAAGGGAGGTGGCCACTTTTATAATCCCCCGGACGTGCTCCAGGTGTGTCCTGGCAACCTTCCACCGACACGTCCCAGTGTGGTGGAAGTGCCGGCTGCATCCCCGGAAGCACTCTGGGTGTCCCTGCTCCTCTTCCCCCCAGCACTTCCGAGTGTGGCGGAAGTGCTGAGGTCCAGGACTCCAAAGGCATAGGGGCACCCCCTGGTGGTGACCACAGGCCCCTAAAGTGTTGAGCTTCAAAGCTCTGTACCTGTGGCGTCCTGGCCAGGTAATCCCCCCAGCCATCTCCGACACTGCCCCACCGCCAGCGAAGACCTGTCGGGTGGAGCGGCACATCCCGCGAGAGCAGCTTACCCCCAAAGTGGGTCCTACTGCTCATCCAGGGTCTGGTCCTGCAACACAGACAGAAACAAGGGCGGAGACGCTGCCTGGATACCACCACCTGGTGTCCTGTCATGTCTTGCACAGGCAGCGCTCCCACCTCCTACCGGCACCCCAGGACTTGCCTTTTCGGCACCCCCTCCGAGGGTTTCGTGACCCTTTGGTTGGAGCCACTCACACCTCCGTAGCCTCTGCCAGCTGTGACAGTGCCCCATCACCAGCGAAGAGTCTTCTGGCGAAGCGGTCCATCCCACAAGGGCAGGTCCCCAACAAAGCTGGTCCTACTGCTTGTCCAGGGTCCGATCCTGTAACACCAACAGAAAAAGGGGCAGAGACACTGCCTGGACACCACCACCTGGCGTTCCTCTGTGCTGCGCACTGGCAGCGCTCCCCCCTCTGATCGGTACCCTGCGACTTGCCTCTTCGGCACCCCATCCACAGGTAACGTGTCCCTCCAGTTGGATCAACAGACGGGACCGCCTGCACTCCTGTCCTCTCCGCTGACTTCACGGTGTGAGCGTCCTGCCTCACATCCTCCCTTATCGGAGAAACCGGCCTTCACCCCTCGATTCCTCCTCTTTCTCTGGGACAGCGTGATGGTTTGGGGCTGCGCATGGCAAACGCACAGATCCTGTCCCGCCTGCATCCCTATGGAACAACGTGAGACCGCCGCAGGGCACAAGGCATAAGGCACTAGGGCCTTCTCAGTCTTTCTCCCCTCGCAGCACACAAAGCACTCATTACCACGTCCACTGTCGGAGATCCCCCTACTTGGTTCCGATCATTTTCATCACAGACCTTTTCGCTGGTTTCTCCCTTATGCTTTATGGAGTTGGTTCTACTCACCATTCCCACGGTACTACTCCAGCCAAAGGATCCAGCGTTGCACTGTTCTGTCCACATACGTAGCACCTGCACCGACGTGACTGCCTTCCTCTCCAGCTTCTGCACCTCTGTATGAAGGGCACTCAGCACCCATGAAAGCTGCTGCTCTGCGGGCTGAAGGCAGACCTCCAGCTCACACAGAGGCACTGGCAAAGACAGGAAGTTAGCCGATGGTGAGCTTAACTGTTCGTCAGCAACACGTGCCGACTGCTTCCTGTGGGCCCTTTCCTCTGACCCAATCGGGTCCTTCCCTGGCTCGAGATGGACATTCCTTGGTTCCGCCTCTCTCCAGTCATTGATGGGCACGCAAGACACACTGTCCAATCCCGTGCCTGTCTCAGGGAGGGACTTCCGGTCTGCGGCCATCTTGCTTCCCTTCTTCCTGGTGCGGTGGCGTGCTTGAGCTCTCTCGAGCTGCAGCCACTTCTTCTCTGCAGCTCCCGCAGCTGCTGCCGCACTGCCAGAGCCCTGCAAACCAGCATGCGTCCTCCACCAACGCGGACCCAGGCAGTCCCTGCATTGCAAACACAAAACACACGCGGCTCCACAGGGCCGGGTGCCGGCAAGCAGAGAACTTACTTCTCGGATCCCGTCTGTCCAGGGAAAAGTCCTCGGCGTGGCTTCACTAGGTGACATGCCGTCCCAGGCACCTCTTGCACCACCCGCTGCTGTTCTTCCGCACCATGTGAGAACAATCCTTCCGCAATCCGGTAGCGGTCTGTTCCGCGGCATGTGTGTTGGCGCACCTGCTGCACCGGGCCATCCACAAAATAATTTTTTTCTGGGATTCCCTGCCTTGAACCAGGCCGATTGGCCCAAACACAGACAGGCAGACATTATTTACAAGTAAGTGCCACACAACCCTAAAGTCCACCAAAAGTCCTGGCCAACACACAATGCCTTCTCACTCTTCAGGCCGCCTCCTTGCCTCCTCCAGAGACCTCATCCGTCTTCCACCCAACTCTAGTCATTGTAAGAAGGGAGGCGGCCCCTTTTATGATACCCCGGATTTGTTCCAGGTGTGTCCTGGCAACCTTGCACTGACACGCCCCAGTGTGGCAGAAGTGCTGGCTGCATACCTGGAAGCACTATGAGTGTCCCTGCTCCTCTTCCTCCCAGCACTTCCAGGTGTGGCGGAAGTGCTGAGGTCCAGGGCTCCAAAGGCATCGGGGCACCCCCTGGCGGTGACCAAAGGCTCCTACAGGGTTGAGCTTCAAAGTTCTGTACCCGTGGCCCCCAAAGGTACCAGGGTGGTCGCCCCCACATGGTCTGGGGAATGCATAAGCCCTCCTCCAGTCCTCCTGGGTGTCCCGGCCAGGTCACCCCCCCCCAGCCATCTCCGACAACTGTTATGGAAGAAGGCCTTAACAAAGGCTTCTTTTGGTCTTTATATTATTTGTAAAGCATCAGTAAAGTAGTTATTGGTCTGTTCGATTTGACTTACTAAAATACCTGCACTTTGGAACAGTCAGAAGTGGCTTAAGTGAAACATAGCTCTCTTGCATACTTCACTATAAGACCCATGAATTCTCCACTTCCGCAAATAATTTTACCAGAATATCAAAGACTTTTGATATGACACACTGCACGGAGATGAACAACCTATTTGCTGATGCATTATACTTTTAGTTAACACCCAAAGAAACCTTTGCTAAGGTCTTTTTACATAGGAATAAATGAGTAATAGATGCATTTTTGCAAGTACCTAAACTAAAGTGTTACAAAACTCATTACCTACATACAAATCTGAAAAGAAGGAAAGAAAGAAAATGCTGCAGTGAAGAAATTGTTAACACTTGCAAAACACAGCTAAAAGAAATTAAATAAATAAATTCCAGTACCAGAGAAAGGAAATGTCAAGAAGAGAACTATAAAGTGAATGTACAATGTCTAAGTGGAAAAATCCACTAATGAATAGTAAAGGCATTAAAATGTGCAAATGCCAAATGGAATGGATAGTAATCCCAACCAAGAGAGAGGATGGTTCCTTACCCAGATGGGAGATTCCAGCTAGACAGACAAACATCCCGACTAAGAGGGAGGAGGGTTACTTACCTGGACAGGACATCCCAGATGAAGGGACAGGCATCTTAGCTGGATTTGTGTTCAGTAACTTTCCTGGTCAGGAAAAAATGGAAAGACAGGGAAGGACTATCTCTGGGGGCTCTTTATTTCCCCAGTACATTAAGTGGCAGCTTTCCTTGGGCAGAACTCCCATTCATACTCCTGCAGGGCACCTTGGAGAACAACCCTGTTGGGATGTGTGGGTACCACCAGAGTGAGCTGTAAGAAAAGTGTATACCTTGATAGAGGTTCCATCTGACCCGGAAGTGCTTCTGGGCTGTAGTCATTTGTTGTGTTGTGCATGTTGTGTAACTCCTTGAACTTGGAATATTACTTTCTACATAAGAATGAGATAAAAGGAGCCACCCAGTCTCATCCAGGAGAGCCGAGTCAGAAGGAAGTGGACAAAGCTTGCCTGGTGGAAAGATGGAGGATTTATTGTGGAGAGAAGTCTGTTTAAGAAGGATTGAGACATGTATAAGGTATTGGATTAAAAAAAAAAACACTTTTACTGAAGCCTTGACTGTGTGACTACATTTGTGTTCTCGGTTTGAGTCACAGGAGGGCCCTCTAGTCTCCACAAGTGATAATAAGGAGGCAGCATCAGTGAGTACAAAATAGATTAGAAGATGCCTGTAGCTATTAATGGTAGACCCATTAGTTTGCAAAAAAATGGACAGATGACTATAGAAGTGCCATCACACGGTTTTTAAGAGACTAGTGTACGGCCTTGCCTGAATGTTAAATTGGCTGTAACAATAAAAACTTAGACTAGTAAAGACTTACAACACCTCTGCAGTAAAACACATTTAATTGAGGAAAAAAAGCAATGAAATATGATGAAGAACCTAAAGGTTAATGGCCATAGCCAGATTAGACAAGCACTTAGGCTTGTCTCTATTATAAAGAAGGAGCTACTTCTCCTATTCTCTATGGTCCATCAATGAATAACTTGGTGGGTTTATATATCATAAGTGGGGAAGTGAAGAAAGTTACGTCAATCAGCTTCTGAACATTCTTCTGAACATTAGCACCCACACCCACTGTTGGCATGAAGTGGTACAGCTTACCTCAGAGCCCTGAATGTGTCCCCTAAGTGCTCATGTCTCACAGAACTGTTTAACAAACCAATTTAAAATTGAAATTCACTTCTTCTACCTTCTTGTACCACATACTTAGCATTTTAGGCTGGGACATAGCCAGAAATTAATTTCAGAGGAGTAGGGGGATAAGAAAATATGTAAAGCATAATTCTAGCTATTGATTGATCATAAAATATTGTGAACTAGGCCCGGACACAGACAGGCGGACATGTTGTTGTCAAACCACCACACGTTTATTTACAGTATTTACACTAATAATAATGGTCACAAAGACCCCAGTCCATTGGTCACACAGACCTAGTCACGTGCACAAACCCCAAACCAATCACAGTCCTAGCCACAATGCCTTGTCTTCGGGCCGCCTCCACAGCTCCTCTTGCCTCGTCCTCCTTCCACCCGACTCTAGCCTCGAATGAATGGAGACGGCCCCTTTTATAGAGGACCCGGATGAGCCACAGGTGTTCCCGGCATTCCTCCTCTAGCCACGCCCCAGCGTGGCGGAAGTGCCGGCTGTCCTCCCGGCTGCTCTCCGGGCGCCGTCATAAATCTTCCCCCCAGCACTTCCTGGTGTGGCGGAAGTGCTGGGGTAACAGGTCCCCAAGACACTGGGGCGCCTCCTGGCGGTGACCACGGGCCCCTACAGGGTAGGGCTTCCATGCCCTGTACCCCTGGCCCCCAAAACAACCCGGAAGGCAACCCCCACGTGATCCAGGGTGGGTGCAGACCCACATCCATTTCCTTCCTGTCGTCCCGGCCGGGTCATGGCCCCTGGCATCCCTGACACTGCCCCACAGCCAGCGAAGACCACTCGGGGGAAAGAGCGGCCCGTCCCGCGAGGGCAGCACAGCCCCGAAGCGGGTCCAACTTTAGGATAGCCGGGGTCCGGCCCCGCACTCCAAGCATGGTCAGGGGCGGAGACACGGCCCGAGCACCACCACTTGGTGCTCCCCTGCGCCTCGCACAGGTTGTGCTCCCCCCTCTTACCGGCACCCCGGGGCCTCCTCGATCGGCACCCACTCCGAGGCCTCCGCGCCCCTTTGGTCGGAGTCACTCGCTCCCCTGCGGCCTCCTCCAGCCGTGGCGGCATTCGCACACCAGCAGAGAGATCCTTCCACAGACGGACATATTTTGGCCCCCAAAACAACCCGGAAGGCAACCCCCACGTGATCCAGGGTGGGTGCAGACCCACATCCGGTCCTTCCTGTCGTCCCGGCCGGGTCATGGCCCCTGGCATCCTTGACAATATATTTAAAGGTTTTGGTTTGTCCCAGTGCATGCTTCCCAACCTGACCTGACTGTTCAAACCCGAAATCTACACCCATGGCTACTCCCATTGCAGTTCACTCATACTGCTGCATGTTGTGTAACGCCTTGAGCTTGGAATATTACTTTCTACACACAGTTTTGAGGCTCATTGATGTGAATATTTAATTCTAAATACAACACTTGCCATATTTAGAAACCCATAAATTGCATGAAAACTGTCTTTTATCTGTATGTTGTCCATACAGCACGTTGCTGCAACCACCACACGATGAAACAGTTCGGGATCCTGATTGGCAACCCCCAGGGCAGACAAGTGGTCCAATTCCACCCTCCAGAAATGACCATCTATCTGCCGCAGCCAGTTGTTACGTGGGTGTCCCCTTGACCTTCATCCATCCTCTTCCGCTTATCTGAGATTGGGTCGCGGGGGCAGCAGCTTGAGCAGAGATACCCAGACTTCCCTCTCCCCGGCCACTTCTTCTAGCTCTTCCGGGGGAATCCCGAGGCATTTCCAGGCCAGCCGAGAGATATAGACCCTCCAGTGTGTCCTGGGTCTTCCCAGGGGCCTCCTCCCGGCTGGATGTGCCCAGAACACCTCACCAGGGAGGCGTCCAAGGGGGCATCCTGATCAGATGCCCGAGCCACCTCATCTAACTCCTCTCGATGCGGAGGAGCAGCGGTTCTACTCTGAGCCCCTCCCGGATGACCGAGTTTCTCACCCTATCTTTAAGGGAAAGCCCAGACACCCTGCAGAGGAAACTCATTTCAGCCACTTGTATTTGCGATCTCGTTCTTTCGGTCACTACCCATAACTCATGACCATAGGTGAGGGTAGGAACGTAGATCGACCGGTAAAATTGAGAGCTTTGCCTTACGGCTCAGCTCCTTTTCCACCATGACAGACCGATGCAGAGCCCGCATCACTGCGGACGCCGCACTGATCCGCCTGTTGATCTCACACTCCATTCTTCCCTCGCTCATGAACAAGACCCCGAGATACTTGAACTCCTCCACTTGGGACAGTATCTTGCTCCCAACCCTGAGAGGGCACTCCATCCTTTTCCGGCTGAGGACCATGGTCTCAGATTTGGAGGTGCCGATTCCCATCCCAGCCGCTTCACACTCAGCTCCGAACCAGTCCCATTGACCTGCACTGTAAAAAATAATGTGTTAAGTACTTAAAAAATAAGGCAACAAATCACAAGCAATATTTTTGAGTAGATTTAATATACTGCACTATTGAGTAAACTTAATTTATTAATTTACTGCTGCCTCGCAGTAAAGAGACCTGGTGCTCTGGTTTCCTCCCACAATCCAAAGACATGCAGGTTAGGTGTATAGACAATCCTAAATTGTCCCTAGTGTGTTCTTGGTGTGTGTGGGTGTGTGTGTGCCCTGCTGTGGGCTGACGCCCTGCCCGGGGATTTGTTTCTGCCTTGCGCCCTGTGCTGGCTGGGATTGGCTCCAGCAAGACCCCCGTGACCCTGTGTTAGGATATAGCATGTTGGAAAATGACTGACTGACTAAATAAGTTTGATTAAATATTAGTAGTGGCAAAAATATTTTTTATTTTACTCTGATTTTCATTTGAATTACTCAAAAAAAAAGAGTAATAGTGCAATGCTGGACAGTAGTGACTGTATAACAAATAAATGATAAAATTCCATATATCCTTATTTATTTGAGCATACCCAGATAGTCACAACAATAGAGTTATAGTTTCAAAGGTAAACATTTGAAAATTAAATCAAATGTCTGAGGATAATTTTTACTGAATTACTGACATTCAAATGTCAATGCAAATTTTCTTTTTTTTTTTTAACTTACACAAAAAGTATATCTCAATCAAGTAATGTCCCAGGAATGAGAGGTAAACGGAAGGAAACGTAGGGAGTGAAATAAGTGAAATCCTGTGGCAGATGCCACTCTTCAAACACTTCCTGCAATTACGCAATCATATCGGTTAAACGAATGGCCAGCTTTTCCACTACTTTCAGTATGCGATAGCAAAAATCCTGAAATAAAATAGGACGTAGGAATTCACAAATACAACAAAATACATTACTATGCAGAACACTAATTAAGTAAGAGGTCAAATAATACTGTGACGGTTAGGCAAATATATTTTTATGTTGATGTAAAGCACTTTGAACTACATTGTTTGTATGAAAATGTCCTTTTTCTGTGTAAAATAGTAGTTTTAAACAACAAAAAATATATATATATATGAATAAACGTAGCTATCTGAGCAATGTGCTTGCTTTTTAAAGCAAACCAATGAGGTAGGTTGTTAAAAAGACGCTACCTTGCTCGTCATGTTTCCCACATGAAGGGAAAGGTTTTGTGAAAACAACAACTGCTTATGTCTGTAACTAATGAAGTGAAATACTAGTTATTCATAACGGAATTAATATGCATTATACTTACAGATTCGTAGTAAAATAGTTCTTATTATGGATAGAAGTTACAGCTGAATGCGTTGTTGTAAAGACCAAGAAATCGATGCTAGAGGAAGTGCAGTGTCATTAAATTTAACTGAATTTAAATATGTTCAGTTCACAGTATAGTTTTTTTACTTAGAATAAGTTATAAAAAGGTTTACATTTTAAGAAAAATAATAAGTTAACATTATCCATCCCGCTATATCCTAACTACTGGGTCACGGGAGTCTGCTGGAGCCAATGCCAGCCAACACAGGGCACAAGGCAGGAAACAAAACCCGGGCAGGGCGCACACACCAAGCACAATTTAGGATCACCAATGCACCTAACCTACATGTCTTTGCAAACTCCACGCAGGGAGGACCCGGGAAGCGAACCCGGGTCTCCTAACTGCGAGTCAGCAGGGCTACCACTGCACCAGCGTGCCGTCAAGTTAACATTATTCTTAATTTTTTTATTGAACTAGAATTAAATAATTAATAAAAAGGGTAAAACCCTTTTTTATTAATTAAAGTAATGATTATTTTATGTATAGTTAGCTATTTTCTGTTATTATTTTTCACACATGCAAGATTTATTTTTTACAGTGTGGTCCAGCCACTTGGGTCCTCAACAATAATGATCCTGAGGACCAGATAACCCTCTGTGAGTTGCGCCACATGGCCGTAGTGCCGTAACTGACGCTCCCTCACAATGCAGGTAATGTGGCTCATTCAGGACTCCATGAGCAATCACTCATTCGACACAAAGTCAAATCAGCAGTACACAAAGATTCTCCGAAGAGATACAGTACCAAAGGAGTCCAGCCTTCGTCTAAAGTCACTGGATAGCGTCCATGTCTTGCACCCATATAGCAAGACAGGAAGCACCAGGACTGTAAAGACTTGTTGTATACTGCAGTGAAAAAATTCGACACTGAATATGCTAGTAACTGAGCAACTTACTGAGAAAATATTCAAAGTGCAGATCTCAGAACATTCCAAAAACAACTGCTAACATGGCACATTTTCTTTGGTCAGGTGAACTGCCAACTTGTTTGCATTTAAACAGAAAGTTGAAGTCTAAATGTTCTGCATTTTAAAAAATATATTTTTTTACAATTTCCTCCTCACATACTCTGTTGATAAATATTTTCAAAACCTTTTCATCTTTCATTAATTTCTGTGACGTTTTTCTTTGTTTCTGTTGAGGAATATTTCGGAGGCAGCGTGTAGTAAAACATGATTTTTTTCTGTCTGCCACCAAAGAACCATATAGATTCAATATTAAAAAATTAGATTTTCATGCATGACCAAGTCCATCAATCTTTTTTAAGAAGTCTCACAGCCTCTTCTGAAAGGAGTAAATACTTTTTCACTGGCAAAAGATGTTCAGAAAACCAGCCCTGAATCTGAAATCTCTAATATGCATAATGTAATTATATGAGGACCAGAATGTTTGTGGTGCGTCATGAATGACTATGACCAGTGTTAGAAATCATTCTTTTGTTTTAAGGTTAAAGGAATATATTGTGCTCTATTTAGGTAACATAAAGCGGAGAAAAAGAAGCTAAAACAGGGGGTGGATCAGTTTCCATAAAGGCATGTTGGTCCAAATGGGTGCAAAAATCTCTGGCAACCAATATACTGGAGTTTTTAATCACATCTTTCATATTTTACTTACAGAATCTGTAGCCCTCACTTAAAGTACTTCCAAAAGACAACACTTATCACAGTGCCAAAGAAAGCTGAAGAAGACTGTTTCAATGACTACAGACCCATGGCACTCACTCCTATTGTGATAAAATGTTTTGATAGACTGGTATTGGAACACATTAACTGGAATATTCAAGAAGGTCCTGACCACCCTGATACACATAGATAATACCATGTCAGGGTCTTGTTTGTAGACTTCAGCACAGCATTTATCAAATGTACCATCAAAGCTGATCTCCAAATTCCTGTAGTTACTACTTAGTGCTGGGTAATGTTCCTAACTGGCAGATCCCAGCATGTTCATATTGGCAGGATCACCTCCCTTGACACTAATAATAAACACAGATACCTCACAGAGTAGTGTACCTGAGTTCTCTGCTGTTTTCCTTGTTCACCTAAGACTGTGTCAGCTAACCACAGCTCCAGTTTCATCATTAATTTTGCTGATAACAACATAATCATTAGCCTGATCACTAACAATGATGAGAATGCTTACTGACAAAATTGTCCTTGCTGCTTAGATGGTGCCAGGACAATAATCTCACCCTTAATGTTAGCAAAATCTAGGAGGTGGCTATAGCCTTAAAGAAAAAGGAGACAGATTACACTTTCATTTATTTTGGAGAAGAGGCAGTGAAGAGGGTCGACATTTTTATACATCTGGTCACCGTACCTGAGCACAACACATCTTAGATATAATCAAGAAGGCTCAACAACAACTTTATCTTCCTCAGAGATCTAAAGAGAAACCCCAGAAGTTGGCATTTTGCTCACCAGCCTCTATTGGTGTATGGTGTATTCCACCTTCACTGGCCACATAGTATGCCAGTACAATACATATTCAGCTCAGGAATGCAAACCACTGTAGTACTTAATCAGATGACTAAAAGAGAAGATATTTGCCTTCTGACATGATGGTACCAGGACAACAATCTCAACCTTAATGTCAACAAAATCAAGGATCTGGTCAAAGACTTTAAGAAGCAGAACACACATCACATTGCCATCTATATTGGAGGAGATGCGATTGAAAGGGTTGCCAGTTTTTAATTTCCTGAAGTTAACATCACTGATGACCTATCGTCAAGAAGGTTCACCAATACTGTTCCTTCCTCAGCTCTCAGTGGATAATCTTAACCTTTCCATTTTTACAGGGGAACAGTGGTGTCCATACTCACTGGTTACATAAAATGGCTGACAAAACTATAAAAGACCAGAGCCATCATGTACAGTTACTTTTCTCGCTTCTTTGTTCTGCTAAACAGTACAAGACAAGCAGCATTAGCGCCATGAGATTCAGGGACAGTTTTTTTTTTTACAATCATAATGATGTTCAACATCCACTGATACTGAGTTTTAGTATATATGATGATAATACAGTATGTGTTGCATTCTATGTACAATGTTTTACTGTAACCATTCACCACAATATCCTCTTGTTCCTACTGTAGCATGCATCCTTGATATATTGGTAGAATAAAATGTCAAACATTATTCTGTTCAATGATCCATGACCTGCAATTGAGGCTAAGCTTTCTGATACTGGGCAATACTTTGCTCCTGAATATCTTGATAGCCTTAAGATGTCATTGTTCTCTGCACAGATTCAATGCACCCTATGCCAAACACTGCAAATTAGCCCCAAAACATAACCAAACCTCCTCCATGTTTCACAGTAGGTAACGTGTTATTTTCTTTGAAAGCTTTTGTCTGTGGATATAAGCTGATGTGACTTGCCAAAAAGTTCCACTTTTGTCTTATCTGTCCAAATTGCATTCTGCCTGAAGCATTGTGGCTTGTCAATATAAAAATTCCAGTCTGGCTTTTTTTTTTTTCAGCAGTGGATACCTCCTCTACTTCTATTGAGCCCACTGTCACCATGAAAACAACGGACGGTTCAATCGGACTGATGGACCTGACCTTGGAGTTCAGCTTGTGTCTCTTTGAAAGTTGTCCTTGGCTTTTTGTCTACCATTTTCACTATTATTCTTACCATTCTGGTGTCGATTTTCCTCCTGCAGCCACATCCAGGGAGGCTGACTATAGTCGAGTGGACCATAAATTTCTTAATAATATTTGCAGCTGTCATCACAGGAACATCAAGATGATCTTATAGCCTTTGCCTTTAACATGCTTGTCTATAATTTTCTTTTTGATCTCCTCATACAACTCTCTTCTTTGCTTTCTCTGGTCCATGTTCTGTGTGGCTCACTCGACGATACCAAACAGCACAGTGACTATTTTTCTCCATTTAAAAAGGGTGAATGACTGGTTGCATGATTGGAGACATATGTGATACTAATTAAACAAAACAACTAGTTTAAAAAGTCAGTCTAATCCAATTATTTATTATCATTTCGAAGGATACCAACAAATGTGTGCAGGGCATTTTAGAATATCTTTGTAGAATAAGCAATACTTGAACTTTTATCACATTTTAGTCAATGATAGATAGATAGATTAAGTTGATATGATCTGAAGTGGGCAAAAAAGTATAATGCAAAGTTTCACTACAAGTCAGATCTCTTTGGTGAGAACAAAAACATGTGTTAATTAATCAGATCACCTGACACTTCTGAGAGTGCAAGTGTGAGGTCAATGTAGAGATGTCACAGGAAGATCATCAACCGATTCATGGAGTCTATTGAACAGCCAGAGCCAGTGAAATTCATAGATAGATATGACTGCTTTGGCTTGTCTGGAAAGATGCACAGTAACAACCATATAGCAAAGAAATCACAAAGGAGGACCCTACTTACACCATTTGGCCCACAAAAACAAATCGGCACAGCAGTGGCATGCACATCCTGGACATTCAGTATGCAAAACAAATAAATTGCATCCTGCCTTGTTATCTCATGTTATATGAGTTGTTCAGAAGAAATAGAAGACCACTTACAACCACATTTTTTTTTGTGGTGGGCAGCAGCTTCAACAAATGATGCAGTGCAGAGAGTTTTTGTCAGTGGTAGGATTTCAAGGCAGGTTATTACTGACTATAATGTTCTTGTACCTATTAAATGTTGAATTTCCTAAATTACAGGTTGTGGTGGAATTATTTTCAGCTTTGTACATTTATGTTTCTTCTACCAGCTAAAAACTGCTGTCATTAGATTCACAAAATAATTAAGCAATACACAAATGTGAAAAACACCATCTATAAGTGAAAGGTTAGGATCAGGAGATGATTCAAACCAAATACACGCTACAAGGTTTAAAACTGTGCTTATTTAATGCAAGCTGTTACAAAGTGAAATTCAAATGAACCTCATTTTGACAGTCACCTTGTTTGGGCTGATATACAACTTATGATGCCACCAGGATGACATCAATCCAGTCATTTCCTGTGCGTGCTCGCTGTGAATCACAGTTATTGAGGACAACAGGGGTAAGGCAGAAACCAGATGTGGGCAGGAAGTTGGCCCACCACACAGCACATTCCTGCATGCACTCATTTTTACTCACGATAGAGCAAGATTCCCCAGCTCTGGTCCTGGAAGGCCCCAGTGGCTGTAGGCTTTCATGCTAACCCTTTTCTCAGTGACCTGTTTTTGCTGCTAATTAACTTCTGTTGAATTAATTTTAATTGGCTTGCTCTTGAAGACTCAGACCGCTTAATTCAAGGGTTCTCAATGTCGGTCCTAGGGGCCCATGATGGCTTCAGGTTTTTGTTCCAACCAGATTCATAATTAGTGACAACACCTGATAACACCGATCTCAATTAATTACCTGGTATTTCTTTTTCCTCTTCTCTTATTCTACATTAAGAAAGCACCGCAGCATGATTTTTACATTTATAAGACATTTAGGAATATTTCCATTTAAATGCTTAACTACCATTTGTTTATTCCATTATATTTTGCCCTTTCTCTGGGAAGTTTGCTCCCTTCATTGTATCTTAATAATGACAACCAGCAGAGCAGACAGCCAGGCAAACAACACTTGAATAATCAAAGGCTGCAACTACTTTAGCATTAGACCCACCAATTAGAAAGTAATGAGTTAATTAAACAATTAGAACACCCGGCAAAAAACAGAATGAAAATCAAGATGAAAATATTGTTAAAAAGAAAAAAAACCATTATTCACATTTATCTGTTTGGTACATTTATATATATACATTTTTTAACCTTAGTTTTCTGATTTGTACATTTTTCCAAAAACACAGAATCTGGCAAATAACACATCACTTAATTTATTAGCCCAGGAGTCCAATTAAAAATCGAAGCTGGTTGGAACAAAAACCTGCAGCCACAGTGGGCCCCCAGGACCGACATTGAGAACTCCTGCCTTAATTGTTTCCTTTTTCCTTAATTAGCTGCCAAACAATAATGAGATACAAAATGAGCCAAAATATGAATAGCAAACTGTGTCCATCATACAATATCTGAAAATAAAGAAAGATGAGGGTCTCAGGCAAGCTGATCTGCTCAGGTCCACAAAACATTTTAACAATGCTCTTAGAAAAGAGATATTCAACAAGTTTGGAAATGTATGCCATTGCACTATGAGAGCAGCAACAAGCCATGAAATTAAATAACGGGTTTAATTAACAACAAGACTCGGCGCCTGATTGAGCAACTGGTTGGAGTGAAATTGGTTGGAGTTTGAGGCCCTGACTTAGTTGGTCTTCTGTTGGCTCCCTCACTTCACATTTCATTTCTGTTTGGGTGCTGTTTAAGGAAATAAATGAAGCAATTCAGAGGAACGATGAAGAAATTCAGGGGAGCAAATCTTTCAAAAGAAGTCAATTAAAATGAATTCAAAAGAAGTTAATTAGCAGTAAAAATACTACTTAAGAAAAGGGTTTGAATGAAAACCTGCAGTCATTGTGGTCCTCGAGGACTGGAGAGCAATACAAGGTTGACAGTATGTACTTGTGAATTTGAGTGAAAGCCACATCAACATCATCATATGGGCAAAGTGTTAGTGCTACTTAGAGGGCATCCAAGAAGTGACAGAACTGAGGTTTAAGTGTTGTAAGAGGACAGTGTTTCTTGCTGTGCCACCAGCCCCCCACTGCACATATATGTCTAAAGGCAGCATCTGTAAAACATTCTCAATTCCTTTAAATCAAATTTAGGGTCCCAAGGGCTCTGGAGCTCATACTAGAACATCATAGCAGGAAACATCCATGGACAGATCTAATTTGTTCATACACCTTGAAATCAACATTGGCAAGACCTCCCTGCAGGTCCTGTGATAAAATTCTGGGGTTCTTAGAGACTTCTTTCAGCATTTTGAATTATGTTCTTGGGCTGAACTTCTGTAAAATGTACCAGTTAATTTTCAATTATTTGGAGACTAGCTGTGCTACCCATCTAAGATGTGTTGAAATCTAAGTAATTAATGTAGACCTCACAATCTAAGTAATCAATGTAGACTTCAACGTTAACGTCTGCAGTGCACCATGCAATGCGCATGTCATTGTTATATACCATTTGGTATGGGATTCATAAAAGCAGTGTTAATTCTTGTGATGTGCCATCTATCCATCCATTTTCCAACCCGTTGAATCCGAACACAGGGTCACGGGGGTCTGCTGGAGCCAATCCCAGCCAACACAGGGCACAAGGCAGGAACCAATCCTGGGCAGGGTGCCAACCCACCGCAGATGTGCCATCTATTGGAATGACAAATGCAATGCATTTTATTACTAAAAATATATGTGATGCTCCATCTTTTAGGCTGACATTGATGTAGCAACCAGATACTTATTCTTTTATTAAGATGGATGTTTTTTTAAATCCTGCCCAAGACTCAAGGCATCTATAAACTTCTTTCTGATGCTCTCAGTGAGCTCTTTCAATCAAAGAATGGTGATGACACACACTTCAGAAGCAAACAGGTTTAAATAAGGCAGGTGCAGGTAAGATCCTCTCTAATAATGCTTTAACCATTTGCACCTGATCTTGTGCAACTGATTCTAATTTTAGTTATTGGAGGTAATAATAAATGTAGAGGTGTACTTTCTTTTTCTACGTGCAAAAAATGTATTTATATTTATTTAAATTATACTGTTTAAATGAAGATCAAATCTTGATATGTCCACATGCTGTATGTTAAAAACAAAAAACATTTTATGGGCTGTATTACCTTTTAGGTCTCTTGGTGGTCTCTCACGCTCAGGGCCAGAACTAGGCAAAGGCTAACTAAGCTCTGGCTTAGGGGCACCATAACTTTGGGCACCAATCTACGACAGGAAATTTGACAGTTTCACCTATTGGTCTCTAATTCAAATTTACTTACGGGTGTGAGGGCGAATCTCCAAAGGGGAATATCACTCCCTGATTTTTGATTTCACATGCGGTTGTGAGCTCATGGTTCTCCAAATGGCACCAACCCCCCCAACCCTGTTCATTTATTTCAAGTCTGAGTTGTGCTAATTGCCAAGGCGGCAGCTCAATAATTTCATATGTGGTTGCTAGTTGTGACCTGCTCTTTAATGTCAAATACAAATCATAGGTGCTTGCACCCAACACTGCCATGTACAGTACCGTTGTGTTAGCACTGCCGTCACTAGTCTTGTTCTTGCACACTCAGTTCTTGTGGATGTTTTACAACTGTTCTTACATATGTGTGTTATACTTTTTCCATCTCTTGATGATTTATTTAACTTGACTCCACGAGATACTCAGTGACTTTGATATTCTCCTGTATCCAATCACCTTTTCACATAGTTCTTGGAGTGTTCTTTTTGTCCTCATTCTATAAGTTAGGCCATGATACTGACTGACCACAAGATGGACTATCCAGATAAGGTGTATGTATACTATAATCAATTGAAACTTCTCAACAACAGACAGGCAATCTCCATGTAACTAATTATATAATTTGTAAAACCAATTGGCTACAACACTAATGACAGAGGTATTTCATATTAAAGGGAGCGAACACTTGTGTGATCAATTATATTAGGTTTTTATAAATATGTAATTAAACCACTTTGCAGAGGTGTTTTAACTTTGACATTAAAGAGCCTTTTCTGCTGATCTGTTTAAAAGAAGCCAAATTAAATCCACTGTAATTTAGTGGTCATCAGTCAGTCAGTCAATCATTATCCAGCCCGCCATATCCTAACACAGGGTCATGGGGGTCTGCTGTAGCCAATCCCAGCCAGCACAGGGCACAAGGCAGGATCAAACCAGCCTACCACAGGGCACACACACACACACCAACACACCAAGCACACTCTAGGGATAATTTAGGATTGCCAATGCACCTAAACTGCATGTCTTTGGACTGTGGGAAGAAACCAGAGCACCCGGACATAAATAAACAGTAATAGGGAGAAATACAAGAATTCCTTGATGTTAAAGAGGAGGAGGATTCTATGCTTTGATTGGGTTGGGAATTAACTAGCAGGAGCTGGAGACAGGGTGGCTTGGTCAACTCAATATGTTGACCCTGTAACCAAGACCAGGTGAAACAGATGGAAAGTAAGAAAGTGAAAAGAATTACCAAAATTTTCTCTTTTTATGTGTTGATGTAACTAATATGACAAGAAAGTTGACATCTCTCAGCCCACACTCTTACTGTGATGCTTAGGTGTATGTCTACTGGAATGTTACTGTTTGTGTATGGTGAAACATATTGAAGTTACAGGGAACAAATTTAAAGATCTTTATGTATTCGGGGGCAGTAGCAGAGTACATACAGTACACAAACTTCATTAATTACCTGGAGACCTGTACTGCTGTAAAATGTAATATTTGAATCAGGAGGGAGCGAATGTATTGGGAAGTTGTATGAGTACAGCAGGGAAACTAGGATAAGAAAGGTTTAGAACTGTACATGAGGAGACAAAACAATGGTGTAAAAACAAATATGCATAGCAGTGTACATTCTAACTAAAGTTTAAGTGCAAAAGTAAAATAAGTAACACATTAGAAACACTGTAGCTTGCCTTAATGTTAAAAGCAACAAAAATGAAACGTGATTTGCAGTTGTATGTTGCTGAGCATATTGATGATATAGCAATAACAGAAACCTGGTAAAATAACAAAGACAGGGATCAGTAGAACATACTGTAGATACGTGCACATTTTTAGGAATGATAGACAGAACAGAAAAGAAGAATGGTTATCATTTATGTAAAGCAGAATGTATCTGAATCTGGATTGTTTTGGAATGTGTTAAGAAACAGGCCTTATTTTAGGAATGTGCTATAGACTTCCCATTGCAGACAGTAATTTCAATGTGCATCTTGCCAATAATACAGTATTAAAAAGGCAAGTTTACAGGGAGACATTATAGTCATGGGAGACATTAACTACCCAAATTTCAACTAAGTTAACTTTAAAAAATAGTGATTATAAGAACAGGAGTTAATAGACATAATCAGGGAATGTTTATTAATGCAGTATGTTAAAGCACCAACAAAATGGAGAGGAGAGCTTGTCTAGATTTAGTACTTTGTAATATCCAGGATAGAACTAAGTGTGTAGAGGTGGTTGAACCATTAGGATTTGGTGACCTAAATATACAATTCTCAGTCTTTTGGCAAAATGTAGATGCAAAGACTAAAACTGTTAAGTTAAAATGATAAGACAATTTTTGAACAGAGATAGCAATGCCTAAGGGATAAGCTTTTAAGTGTGGAGACAGTCAATGAGCAAAGGAGCAGGTTTAAAAACATTTTACACATAATCTAGGACAGGTACATCTCAAAATTAATAGCAAATAAAAAAAAACTTTGCAGTGAGTAAGTGAGGAGATAAAAAATAAGCTGCACAAGAAAAACAATTGTATAATGTGTATAAGACTAATAACTCCAATGTGAATTGAAAGGTGTATAAGAGCAACCATTAGGATATTAGAAAAGCTAAATGGCACTTAGAGAGAAATACTGAAAATAAAATAAAAGATGACCCAAAAAGAGTCTTTCAGTATTTTTGTAGTCAAAAAAGCAGTCAAGAAGGAGGTGTAGTGTATCAGGAATAGTAAAAGGGAATTAAATATACTGTATACTGACAGTGAAACAGAAGATGCACTAAACTTGCATTATTACTGCAGCAAATGGCATGAGATTCAATTTGAAGTGTGGGTTGAGGTGTCACTTCAGATACTGATCTCCAGGCATGGACAGGTAGCCATTGATGTTCCTTTGTTAGTGAGTCAAAGTCATGTTAACTGTTCGCTGTTAGGCTTCAATGTTATAGAGGAACTGATCCCAGAGAACTGTGACCAGACCGACACCACCATTCTTAGCGCGCTGTTGAGTGAGGCATTAAACCTGAAAGGTGACACAGCAGATACGGTAATATCATCTCTGCAGTAAGAGTAAAACCTGGGGAAGCAATATCACCAGGTATTACAGTAAGGATGGGGAAAAAAGGGGCTTGTTTTCCCAGCATGTCAAATATGTCAAGTGAGATATAAAATTAGGGCTTTGCCTAGAGGAGGCACAATGTCTTTTGAGCCACTAGCAGAGAATCATTGCCCAGAGGGCATTGAACTACTCCCTGCCATTGTTGACAGTCCAAATGGTACTTCAAAATTATTTATCATACCTCTCCAAAACTACACCTTACATGATATCTACCTTCCTAGTGGAACAATATTAGGTACTCTAGAAGAAATTATTGATATCTGGCTAGTCCTTCCCCCACCATCTGACCCTGTAATATTCAGCCAGGAAATTGATGTTCAAGTCAATGCAGCAAACACAGAGTACAGTAAAGTAAAACAGGAAAGCAACAAATACAAGGTTACTGATAGAAAGAAATGGAACCCACTAATTGTTTTGTCCTATTTGAAAGAAGAAGAACAAGAGATAGTCAAGTTATATGAAGAATCAGGCGTGTTTTCACGTAAAGATGATGAAATTGGTTGCATTCCAGATTTGAAGCTAAAAATCCACTTAAAGGATGATACTTCTATACAGAAAAGGTACAATACTATTCCAAAGCCCTTATACAAAGAGGTGAAAAAATACATTCAGGACCTTTTGGACCATGGTTGGATAAAGAAGTCCACTTAAGCTTACTCTTCTGCAGTTGTCTGTGTCAGGAAAAAGGACTTAAGTTTGCGTCTTTGTGTGGACTTTAGAGAGCTAAATCGTAAAACCATCCATGACAGGCTCCCCCTACCATACATTGAAGACCTACTGGATAACCTTGGGGGCTACTCGTGGTTTTCAATCCTGGATCAAGGAAGTGCATACAATCAAGGTTTCATGGATGAAGACTCAAGACCTGTCACTGCCTTCAGTACCCCATGGGGGCTATATGAGTGGGTACTCATTCCTTTTGGCTTGAGCAACGTTCCTGCAGCATTTCAAAGATGCATGGAAGGGGTACTTGAGCAATTGAAAGATGAATGTTACACCCCATATTTGGATGATGTACTTTGCTTTTCCAAAACATTTCATGACCATGTGGAAGACTTAAGACGGGTACTGAGTCGAATGAGAGAGCACAGAATAAAATTGCGACCAGAGAAATATGAGTTATTCAGACAACAAATCCGGTACATAGGTCGTCTAGTGTCTGAAGAGGGGGTGCAGATTGACCCAACAGCAGGATGGTAAACTATGTGTAACACTGACCCTAGCTGAGAAAACTTACCATCTCCAATCTGGCAAGTTACAATTTTTGGCCCTGAAGTGGGCAATCTGTAAAAAATGTATCTATATCTTAATCTATATTATGCACCCACCTTTACTGTATATACTGACATCTGACATATGTTCTGCGTACAGCAAAATTGAATGCAGTGGGTCATCGCTGGGTTGGAGAATTATCAGACTTTAACTTTGACATCAAATACCACCCTGGGAAAGCAAATACAGATGCTGACACTGTCCTACCACCCTGTGGACTTACAGGCCACTATCACTTAGTATAATGAAACAATATCTCCAGAAGTCGTCTCAGCTGTCTGGCAGGGGGACAAAGCAGCTAAAGATAAAGAAGTGCCATGGGTGGCTGCTCTACAGTTCACCTCAGTGGATGACAATGTGTTGCCAGGAAGTGCTGATACAGTCACACTAAATTATATTAAGGTCGCACAGCAAGAAGATGCTACCATCAGAGAAGTGATTAACCTCAAAAGCAGAGGATGGGATGCAAATAAGAAGGACAAGGAACAAATGGGAATTGAAACAAAGAGACTCATACATGAGTGGAACAAACTCGCCATTTATAATGGAGTACTGTACAGGCAAGTAGGAAAAAGCAACTTGTTTTGCCACATAAGCTGAAACCAGTTGTCCTTAAAAGCCTCCATGATGATATGGGGAATATCGGTTCTGACAAGGTGATTCATCTGGCCAGAGAAAGATTTTATTGGCCTTACATGCAGCGAGAGATTAAAGATTATTTAATTGACAATGTGCCTGCATCAAGCAAAAGCACCCTAGTAACCCAGACAGAGCACCTATGGGTTCTATTACTATGAGCAAACCTTTTGAACTGCTCTCTGTGGACTTTCTGCATCTTGAGCCAAGTAAAGGAGGTTATGAATATGTTCTGGTTCTGATGGATCACTTCACTCGCTTTGCACAAGTATATACCACCAAAAACAAATCTGGAAAAACTGCAGCTGAGAAGATTTTCCAAGACTTTATCCCCAGTTTTGGCTACCCTGCAAAGCTGCACCATAACCAGGGGCATCAATTTGAAAATAAGTTAATTCTAGAGGCTCCAACAACTATCTGGAATAGCTCACTCCTGCACCACCCTATATCATCCACAGGGGAATCCAGTAGAGCGATTCAATCGAACTCTGCTTCAGATGCTCTGGACCTTGGAAGAAGAGAAAAAGTCAAAGTGGAAAGATTATCTACCACAAATTGTGCATGCATACAATTATACAAGACACGAATCAACTGGCTATTCACCATTTTTTCTCTTGTATGGCAGAGCTCCAAGATTACCTAACGATTTGTTGTTTAATCTTACAACTGACAATGAGGAAACATACAGACAGCCAGGACTTTGTGCAAAAATGGGCAACCAAGATGAAAGAAGCTTACCAGATTGCTGCAGATAACAGTTGGAAGCATTCTCCAAGGATAAGCAGTACTACGACCGTACAATAAGGGGCGCTATCCTTCAACCAGGTGACAGAGTCTTAGTCAGAAACCTATCTGAGAGAGGAGGCTCAGGAAAACTCCTTGACTACTGGGAAAAAGAGGTATGTCATATTGTGGGGAGAATTAAAGACAGCCCAGTGTACAAGGTACAGCCAGAAGCTCATAGCAGAACACCCCGGATACTACACCGAAACATCCTGCTGCCTGTCAATGACTTACCACTTGTAAAAGACACTAAATTGTACACAGTGAAAAGTAAAATGCAAAGACCAGCAAGAACAAATAGTGAGACACCAGACTCAGCGTCTGATCACTCCGATAAAGAAGCAGAAACCTCATATGGCCCCTGCGGCTTGTCACGCTTTCCTGCACATGTCAGATCTGAGGTCGTAGAATCTGATTCACGCTTCAGGCTCAGAACCAAGGCCAGAGAGTTCTACCCTGAACCACGACAATGTGACAGAAATCCTTTGCAAGGAACATCAAGGGAACAAGGACTAGAAATGGAGACCAGTGTTCCAAAACCGCAGGTGGGGAATATTGATGAAGCAGTGGAACCCACAAATGGTTAAGAAGACCTAGCAACAGAACACCAGAGTGACAGAGAAGGGGACACTTTAAGAAGATCAGCTCGCACTGTCAGACCCAGAGAAGTATTTACATACCACAGACTGGGGCAGCCATCGTACCAGCATTGGAATCCTGGTGTCCATGCAGTTACACAGAATCCTATGTATCTGTTACCAAGCCACACAATAGTGTATCCAGCATACTCAGAATTTGATTATTACCTAAGACCATTGGTTGAGACACAATAGACAGTGAATCAAAGGCCGGGCCTTTGGAGCAAGATGTCAGGAGACAGCTCAAAAAAATGCAGGGGAGAGTGTAATGGGCTGGAATTCAGTATTCTAAAGAAAATGACAGTTCTGTGTGTTGCTTAGTGTAATGGGCTATAAACCTGTTTTAAAGAAAAGGCAGAATTTCTGGAAAATTCGGCTTCAGGTTATTGTTGATATCTATCTACAGGACATAAATATTTACCTGTCTTGCTAAAGAGTCACCTGCTTTGAATAGTCTGACTTCTTTGATTTAGTATCTCATCTACACACAGTGTGGGGATACATAACTGTCAGCTTCCTTTGAAAATTAACGAGTTCTGGGGACGATGGTTTCTAATAAAGTACTTTTTGATAGCTGGCCACAATACTATTGTTGAACCAAAGTAAATGTGTTTACATTATTTGTTAGGCAAAGGAAATTGGCTTGCACCATTGTTTCACTGATTGTCATGTTGATTTATTCAGAGATTGAAGCATATATATATATTTCTGGGTAAAGAAGAATAAAAAAAAAAACAGAAGTATGGTGTGGGACTTGTGACTTCTGCCTGCTTCTTTAATACTTTTTCACCATATTATTGTGGCTACACCCTGTAGCAACAGTGGCTTGTACCTGGATCAGGTTCCCCCAGGCCTGAGGCTGGTAACACATACATAAACCCTTGATGTATATTTTTAAGAAGTCACAGCACACTGGGAAAATTACAAATGGCCAGGAAATTGGCAAATATTATCCAATGATATAAAATGACTGATAGGGCAGATCCAAGTAACTAAAGTCCAGTAAGCTTAACATAAATGAATACATTAATGGAAGGAATTATTAAGGAAAAGAATGAGCAACAAATGACACCAGGCTAGAAGGGCACTGGCAGATAATCTAGATTGTGTTGAATCATTACAGAGGGACTTGGACAGGAGACAGCGTGGGCAGATTTGTGGCAAATTATATTTAATTTTAGAACATGTAAAGTATTACAAGTAGGAAGTTAAATGTTAGGTTTGAAAACACAATGGCAGGTCTAAACATTGAGGGTACCCCTATGAGAAAGTGTTCAGAAACCATTAAGAAGGCTAACAGAATGTTAGGTTATATGGCACAATATGTGAAGTACAAGTCTAAGGAGGTTATGCTCAAGCTTGATAACACACCACCGAGGTCTCACCCAGAGTACTGTGTGCATGATAAATTTCACAAAAACATTAGGAAGTTTTTCTTTACAAACAGAAACATAGGCACATGGAATAATTTACCAAGTAGTGTAGTAGACAGGAGAACTTTAGGGACCTTCAAAACTCAACTCAATGTTATTTTGAAGGAATTAAGTGGAGAGGACTAGTGAGCTTTTTGGGGCCATATGGCCTGTTCTCCTCTACATCAGCGTTTCTCAACCTTTAAGTATTTGCGACCCAAGTTTTCATAACAGTTTTAATCGCGCCCCCCTAATGTTTTTTTGAAAGGAGCCCACTAATACCAATTTGTTCCTTTTTAATTAATGATATATCATAGATGCATATTTTATTACACCTACTTAACTTTTATCGACATTTATCTAACTCTGTATTTATTGTTCTAGTATCAGAATGTTTAAGTTAATTTGTTTTGGTTTCAATAGATGTATTTTTCATATTTTCGATTCTTGTTTTCATTTTTTCACATCTTCGCTTCCCCCTATTTGTTACTTTGCGCCCCCTAGGGGGGCTCACCCCACAGGTTGAGAACCACTGCTCTACATTTTTCTACTGCTCTAATTTTCTTTCTTCAGTTTTTTAGGACTGCACTTAAATGGACATAAACATGAGTCAAAACCCAAATTTTATTATTTTTCTTTATAAAATACTTCTTTTCCATTGTGTAGTCAAGGTTCAGATGATTCATTGTTCAGGTTTCCCTCTTTCACAATGCAATCGTGCTGGCACAGCTGTTCATGATCACAAAATGCACATACAGAATACAATGACATTATCTGAGTTTAAATGCTAATGTGACTGAAATAATAAAGACGAGCAAAAATAAAAGGGAATTGACAACAAACTCTAAATATTAATAAAGCAATTATTACTGTAGACTGTATTATTTCTTTTACTGTTATTTTAAAATCTGCGTGCAGCTTGCTCTTTAGTTAGCTATAGATTCCCCACACTGCTTCTGATGATCACCTCATTCTCGTCCCTAATTTACTGTAGGAACTGCTTGAGGAAGCCCTTCACAACTATTCTTTGCTCATTGAAGTCTTTAATAGATCAAGATCTCAATTTTCTTGTAATATTTCAGGCTTTAATTCAAATGCAAAGCTTCAATTCAAGTTATCCTCTCTATGAACATTCTTATGCACTCTTGCACGATGTGAAAATATTTGGCCTTGAACTTTTCTGTGGCTGTTCTAGCACAATCCTGCTTTAAGAAGCACTGTGCCAAGATGATCAGATATGGCATATACTGTATTTTGAGTCTCATCTTAAAATAGTTTGCAATAACCTCAATACACTGGCTGCCCCTAAGCATAAGTAATCTCATCATGTCCCACGTTGACCTTGTCCAGCATCTAGTGTCCTGGATCTCTCTTGAGTTTTTATTCTGTAAGAGGAATTTCACATGTGTGTTTGTATATTTGTTAGAATGTTCACATTAGGTCTACTGCATTGCTTCAGAAACTCAAGATTATCACACACTTGATCATGGCCTACAGCAAACAGACAAAGATAAGAGTGGGAGAATGACATTTTAGTTGACCATAATAGAGGTTCACATAAGCATATTATGAATGCGGACAGCACTTTTCAAAAGACACATTTTTCAGTAACCACAATGTCAACCCATCCGGTATTCTGTTTCTTCACTACTATCATTTTAGTTTCACTGTGGTTAAATTAAATCTTTTTAATGATTTCTCACTGTGTATTGCATTATTTCCTGTAACATTTTGGGCAACTCCCTTAACTTGGGCTCATGTATAATCTTAGCATTTAATAAGGAATTGAAAAACAGGCACGGTTTAGTTAGACTAAAAGCTATATATATTTCATCATCCTACTATAGTTTTATATATTTATATAAAGTAACTAGTACATATCAATCCAATCATCCACCCAATGTCTCTGAACCTCTTTTTTCCATTATAGGATTAAAAAGAACCAGAGTTTCAGCAATTTAATCTGGGAGAAGGTGCTAGATACATGTATTATTATTATTATTGTTAATATCATTATTATTATTACCTCAATAATCCTCCCTTCTACTTTGGCATATCTAATAAGTGTCCCCACTCTTGAAGTGAGCTAATTTATGCTGTCCCTTAGTTGTCATTTCTAAGAAGTGAAAGAAGTTTTCTCTGAACAGCTCCCAGTTGACCCACCTCAAGAATACTTTATGTTCCTCTTCCCTCTTTTGGATAACTAATACATGTCATCACCTCACCAAATAGCTTTTGTTCTTTATATTTTTGTTATAATGCTCATGGTAACTATCATTAAGTTTTAAGACTAACTGTACTACAGTACTTAGGTTTTCATCATAATTTACCAGTTTTGTGCAGTACATAAACATGAGAATAATACGATGATATATATATTTTATGTTAAGTGTTTCTTATTATTTAGTCACTAATTACTTATGCAACTATAGAGTAAGTCAGCATTATTACTGTTTAACCTGAGCAAGATAAAGTGAAGCACCCATTTAGGCATGAAATAATAATAAGAAACATGCTTACCTATTAGAAAGTAAATATAAGTACACTGTAATAACAGACACTTAACGTAAACCATTTCCTGTGAGGGTTTCCCAGAGGTCTTTGATAACACACCCAAAAGACATACTCCTTCCTGAAGTAATTGGAAAAGCAGAATTAATTGATTAATTATGTAAAAATATATTCACAAAAAAAAAAATACACAATAGCTGGATTATAGAAGAGAAAAAGAAAAACTTACGCTAATAGTAGTAGTAAACTCAAAATACTAAAGACAAAACTAATGCCAAAAATGTAATGTTTAATTGAATAACATTAATTCCTAACCAATAATAATAAATCAAGCAAATTTAAAAAAGAAAAACCATAAACTTAGCTAAGAAACTCAAAGAAGTCAAAGAACCTAAAGAACAATACCTTACAATTTATTACAATGCGTTTTCATACCATTTGATTGGACTAGTTTATTTGAACTCAGGTGCGATTTCTCCAAAAGTCTGATTTATTTATTTATTTATTTTCCCCAATAAATAAATGACCAAGTATAATATTTTTGTCTCATTTGTTTAACTGGTTTCTCTTTATCTACTTTTAGGGCTTGAGTGAAAATCATATTTATGCAGAAATATAGAAAATTCTAAAGGGTTCACAAACTTTAAAGCACCGCTGTAGATGTGAGCATGCCAATCGCACTCTGGTGCATTTAAATTTAAAGTCATAAACTTTTAAAGCTTTTAACACATAATACTGATGTTATGAGGCACAGTTTTAATGTGCTATAGAAATCTGAGAATAGAATTTATCAAACAACAGAATGAATACTTACAGTATCCAAAAGACTTAGGTGACATGAGTTAAATCCTGGTTAATGATTTTTTTCACCATGTTAGGATAAAAGAAATAGAAAAGAGACACTGGGTGTCTGTTATTTTGATGTGATTATTAAAGTGGAAATGGAAGATTGCCATTATGATAAAATAGATGCAATGCTCAGTGCTTTGCACTGCTGCTTCATAGCACCACATGATGTATGAAGATTCAGATACCAGCCCTGTCATGTTCACCCCATCTCTTTCATAAGGGATCAGATTTCCTCTCAAACCTAGTGCATGTGATTAGGCTGATTGAAAACTCGGGATGAAGTGTAGATACGTATGACAGTGTTACCAGAGAAGAACTTGTTCCCTATTTTTCTCCAGGTGGCTTAGGCTCCCCATAATTCTATGTTAGAATAAGAAGGTTCAGAAAGTTGATGGATGGTAACTAGTGGAGTGAATATTCAGCAGGTATATCCGGAGCTATTGCATTGACAACTGCAGGGGTACCCACTTCTGTCCTGAAGGTCCACAGTGGCTGTAGGTTTTCATTCCAACCAGTTTCAAAATTAAAAGCTGGGCCTGGCAGATAATGAAACTTGGTATTTTGTTTATAAGTGCTTTCATTCTTCCGAGACAATATCATATTGTAGATTTTCCATTTTCTGAGAACATTATCCATATGCGGTCAGGAACAGATATGTACATCTTTATCCTTCTCTTCTCTTTATAATATTATATTATCAGTTTGTCATTTGCACCTCAGGACCAGAGTTTACACATGGACTATATTATAGCTCTGTAGCGATAGTATTGAACAGGGTATGCTGTTACAGGCTTTTTACCTTTGCTCTCTATTGCCCTCTATCTTGACCCATTAATTTAACCAAAGATACTGTATATGTAGCCTACAACCATGAAGGAATTCCTCCATACCTGTGACAGTTGCCAGTATTCATGCCACAAATCAGGGCTATCTGTCCTATACCCATTTTTATTCTCACCATACCTGAAGTCTCAGTATATCAATAGTGTTACATTAATTAGAATACTGTAATATACGTCAAATTATATTTCAAAGTTTAATATCAAAGTCATCTTGTTTTAATATATTCCAAAACAAAGCTACCACATCACAGAGAACAGAAATTGCTGTGCCTTCTTTCTGAGTCTTGAAAGTTCTTCCTATTTCCAACCAGGGTTTCCCTGAGCCCTCCAGTTAAATTCCAGTGAAAAAGTTTGTTTTTGTTTCTAATTTTGGTCCTAGATATTGGTGAGCCCTGCAATATGCTTATGCCCTATCCTGGGTAGACTTTTGCCGTATATCTATTGCTGCTGGGATTGGCTCAGGACCTTGTATAGAAAAATTAAGCAAACAAAACAGCTAGTTGGACATCTTTTTTTATAGCTTTTTATCACAGAAACATAAATTATTCAATAATTCATTCAGTTCATTGATCCCCAAGTGTTTTACATATTCATAGATTCAGAGTTAAAAAAAATAATTTTAAATTATACATTATAATAGACTACATGCACCTGGCACCCTCATGCTACCTTCTTGTAAATGGTTGTTGTGGTCTACTGATGCACAAAAGCCTCTTGCTGAGCCACCTGCCTTTGTAAGAGACATGAATGCATGTCTTTGTACTTTACATCTGATCAGCTTCAACCTGAGGTTGTGCTTTTGTGTGGGAGGTGGAAGTTCTATCCAGGAAACAGCTTATCAGCATGGGCTTTTTACACAATTCTTACTTTCTTGTATGTTAGATTGGGCAGTGAGATAAATAATCTTCACATTTTATTCACTCATTGTGTGTTTTTGAGTGGTAAATATGTAATGGTGTATGTTGCTAATGGTTTTCAAAGAATTATTAAAACAAGATAAAAACCAAGACCTCAGAAAAACAGCAACAATGTTAAATCTAAAATACTGTTGTATAACAGTCTATAACCTGCTTAGTCCAAGTCACAGTCATAGATGGCCGCAGCCTATTGTTGCCGTATCAGGTTCAAGGCAGGAACTATCCCCAGATAAAGCACCTGGCCATTGCACAGCTCATTATTAAATGAATGTACACTTGCACTGGGCCCATTTGTACTCTCCAACCATTGTAACATGAATGCCATTGAGGGTGTAGAAACCAAATCCATAAATATAAAAGAAGCAACAGGAATCAAATCCAGAGCATTGGACCTTTGAGGTCACACCACCATGCTGCTCCAGGAGTAATTTTTTTTATAGTTACAGGTATTTGATATGTGGGCAGGTGCACCAGATACTTGGATTTGTTCATTCATATAGCACTTTTCTCAGTACTCAATGCGCTATCCACACAGGGAGGAACAAGGAAGCGAACCCACAGTCTTCCACAGTCTCCTTACTGCAAAGCAGCAGCACTACCACTGTGCCACCTGTGAGGATTAGGTGTCATAAGATGAAAGAAAAAACAAAATATATGCATGGTGTAACCTTCAGTTGCATTCAGAGACTTGGAATAGTTTGAAAGTTGAAACATTTCACAAATGTTCTAGTCAGTTATCAGAATATCATTTATTACATCATTTGTAACAGTGAGTAATATTCAAAAATACCGGAGATAACAGAATGGGATTACATGTATTACTAGACTGCATAAAATATGATTCAATGCCAATTTCCATGCTTTCCTAGATAGAAGATTCCAATTCAAGTGATGAAAAGATTCATGCGCTGTTGTTAGTTGTTGGATATGGAGCACCAGTGTATATTTGTACATTAAATTTCTTACAGCACTACATTTTTTAAAGAAGGACCTAACAGAAATCTGTGCTGAAGTCTTATAGTAAAATTGCATGCAAACTGATAGACAGCAGATCATTGAGGCACTTTGCAAAATAAATTTTGTCAGTGAAATACATGAATAATTAATATTTTAGACAATGCAGAGGTGAGGTTTCTTTAGTGTAACAGAAATACAGAGTACTTGTTTAGTCTCTGTAGCAAAAAGTGTCACCGAGCCATCTTTCATACATTTTTACATAAGTTAACTTGCTTAAATGTTTTACTTTTACAAACAAGAAGAAAACATCACTCACTGAATTAGATTTCAAGGAGCAGCAGTAGTCAGACGCTGTGACTGAAGTTTGCAGAAGACGTTGCACAGCCATAAAGATGATACTGGGATAGAGTGGAGGCAGACAGCAGACTGTTAGAATGTAATGAGAACTACCACTTCATCCTGAATATCATTATTAGTGAACTGAAAAAATACACATATCATGTCATTCATTTCTTATATGTTAACACTTGGCCGTCCAGCCCCACTTACATCTTACCCTGCTCCATCCCATGTCGTGCAGTGAGATGTACTTGCTTCAGACTGCATGACTGCAGGTGTTTCACTGCTTTGCCATCAGGAGCAGCTGTTTTAATGAGTAAAACTAAAACAATATAAAAAATATACAAGTTGAAATACCTAGTCTTAAGGTAAAATTAAAACATTAAAGTAATTTATGGTTGGAATTGCACAGGATGTTTACCTGGTTTAAGATCGATAAGTTTGCAAATTCACTAATGCCTTTCAATGTGCGATTTTGATATTTCAAAACTTTGTACAGTAAGCTGTATTCAAGACATCTAAAAAAATGTAACAGCCCTGAAAAATTCCCTAAAAGAATAAGTGCACCAAATTTCAACAAAATCAGTTCACTGGGAGGAGAGTTGTTCGTGTGGACAGATGGACAGACAGACAGGCAGACATGACTATCTCAATAGGTGCTTTGTGCATTATATGTGAATGCACCTAATAACGTTCACACACATGTACTTAACATTCTTAAACTCGTCTAATAAAAAGAGGAACATAGTTTCTTCTGGAAGCCTTTGAATCAAATACACATTTTTTTCTGTGTCCTTACTGCAGACGTTGTTTAAAAACATCAGCAAGCATAAGATTTTCTTATTTTGTCCTACTTTTAAATAATTCTGTCAGGTGATTTCAAGAACAGACTAATTTCACTAACAGCCCAAAGTGGAAAATATTTCCAATTGACTCATTCTTGTAAACTCTAAAAATCTCTTTACTTTTCCAAGGCTGCCATGGGAAGGGAAAGTTAGGAAAAAGAGTAAAGCAGCCCTTTTAAATGAATACATACATTTTCTTCTTTGCCATAGTAACAAACATTTACAGTTTTATTGACATGTTTGATGATAAAATAGCCTTTGGTTTTTGCTCCTTATAACCCAACACATGATGAACTACCTTCTTACATCGATGTATATGCTCATGTTTGCTGCTAGAGACAAGCTGGATATGTGGTGTTGCTTGGAATTGCAGATAATCAATAGAGAATTATACATTTTTTGTGCCATAGGATTAACAGGAAAACTCAAAAAGGTATAGGAAACAAATTCCATAATGAAAGCGGTGGCTTTTAAAGTTTTAAAAGCCCAACACTGTAATTAATTGGTGAGGTAACATAAATATGGAAAGTAATACAAATAAAAGTAAAGTAAAAGTAAAAAAGCACAACAAAAAGTGTAGTAAGTACTAATCGATGATACCACCATAAGTGTTTCTTATGGATTCATCAATAATGAAAAGAGCTAAACAAATAATTTGTATTTTATTACAAGTATTATTAGAATTTTTATGTTATAGCCTTATGTGTTTGAAGCTACGAAAATCATACATTTGGGTGGGAATCCACTGTTTAAATACAGGAATGAACTAGGAAATATTTTAAACATTTTACATCAGAAAGTAAAAAAATAAGATTACTTCACATTTAAAAGGTACAGTTCCATCTGTAAATGTTTTTCTAGTATACTATAAAATAGGTTATAAAGTGCTGTCTGTGATATGTAAGCAAATGGATGGAATAAAAAGGTGGTGTGATGTTTTCACTTTTAATGTATACGGTTTTGAAACTCAACGGGCACTAAAAACCATAAAAATCCCAGCTTCATTTATGTCGTTGGAAACAAGCTTACTCTGACACAGTGGTTTGTGGTTTATTCTTTTGTGTTTCTTACAGTGATTACTCAAGCATTCATATCTGATGATTTAGTGTTATCTATAAAATTTGTTAGCCATAGATGCTTCTCTTCTATTCAGAGACAGAGGTCTAGCTGCTTGTTTACTGCCTCAAGAAAGATACAAATGTTTAAAACTCAACAATTTATAGGCATTTTACACAAGAGCAAATACACAGTTTATGCATGTCATTGCATGCACCTGTCAATGTTGTCCATGCCCTTTTTGCCAGCAGTATCTCCGTTTACCAGATAACAACACTTGTAATTCAAGACACTCTGTTACAGTTTTGATTCTTCCTCACCCAAGTTTTTGTTTTTCTTTATGTTTCTAATTTTCCTCCCATCCCTGGCCTTGTCTTTTCTTTTCTATTGGGGCAGGCCTCTAATCTGGCTAAAGCATAAGGTTCTGCATTTAATATGAGTCACATGTCTGTCTCTCTGACATATGAATAAATAACCACCAATCAATTCCACAGAGTTGTAGGCAAGGCAATCAAATTTAAACAAGTTTTACAAATGACACACAACTATGCATATCAAGTACTCAGTATAAATATTAAGGTGTCCTCTTATTCATTCTTAAGATAATATCAAATGGAATGCACACACAGTAATTACAAGTGCTGAGGCCATCATATCCTACAGTGAGGGGATAGTCATACATGAAGATAAACATGAAGATGAAGACAATTGTGTGTGTCGTGGGTGTGTGGGGACATGGGAAGATGAAGGAAGATGACGGGTTGAACACAAAAGATTAGGGGCGTAAGCCCCTGAAGCCACCATCAATGCTGCCACTGGTCTCAAGTTTGAACAGGGAACGTTATCATTTAAAAGTGGGGATTGTGAATCTTCTGTTGCTGATTTGTTTTGTTTAAGAAAGTAATTAACGTTTGGTTACAACACAATACAAGTTAAGTGCAGGCAGAATAATGTTCCACATCTCTCACAGTAGTGACTAGAACAGCACTATGCATACTGAACACTTATCACCATGGTTCTTAGACTTTTTTGATATCATTAATATGGTAAAAACAGAATCCAACACTTATTTTAGGGCATATAATGTTTCTAGTAAATATCGTCAGGAGTACATTTTGCACAATACAACTATTTACCACACAAAGTTTACTCATAGTTCACTGATTAACTGTTTTACACATTCATTCTTTCAGTGATATTCCACAACCCTGTCTCCCTTTCTCCCCTTCTGCTGTGTTACTTGACTTTTCCTAGATATGCCAATAATCTACAGGCACTATGAAAAACAATACCTCTTGGCCTGCAGGTGTGAAGGTTGTTCCTTCTGTTTCTCACACTTGAAGTCCACGGTTCCTCAGTTTTTCAGTGCTCGACTCATAAGGGCTTATAAATTTTGCTGTGAATGTGTGTTAGTCCGGATCAATCAATCCACGATTGCGTGAACCAGCTAATCCGCTGCTATGAAATCTTGTAGAACAAAATGGCATTTGTTGTGAGATCTGGGATTATCTAATAACTCATTCTGGAACAGACACCAGGAGAGATAAATTGCAGTCAATAAACAATTCTTAACTGGAAAATGAATCAGTATTCTAGAACCTAAAACCAAAATGCTATGTCCAAATCATAATCAGAAAAATAAAATGGAGATCCATTAACCAGAACTTTCAAAATAACAAAGAAATAAAGAGTTAGAGAGTCTGAGTGAATACACAATCTTGGACAAAAGTGTTTAACATGAGAATTTACCATCTATATTCTAAAATGATTTACCTGAAGACATAAAAAATGAGATAGTGGGTTGTTGGCTTATTTGTGGACTTATTTCAGATGTAAGTTATCCTAATTAATTAAGAAAGGGTAGTAGTATATATTGCAGGACTCACAATAAATTAATTGTATTGTTTACTTAATCCTTTGCATAGGAGCTTTTTTTAATTAATGATTGTTAGCTGCGGTGGGCTGGCATCCTGCCCGGGGTTTGTTTCCTGCCTTGCGCCCTGTGTTGGCTGGGATTGGCTCCAGCAGACGCCCCGTGACCCTGTAGTTAGGATATAGCAGGTTGGATAATGGATGGATGGATGACTGTTAGCACATAAATTCTACAATATTTTCATATTACATACAATATTTTTATAATCGTTCAGTGTTTTAATACAACATCACTGTGTGTCTTAAGCAATACAACAATTTTTCACATAGTTTTTCTGTAATGAAACAATTTATTGATACTGGCACATAAAGTAATGCTTACATTACTGCAACCCAAGATAATTTGATTGCAGTTTTAACATTCTGAGTAGAAGCTCAAATGCACATTGCTCTTCATAAAATGTTGTAATTATATAGTCATTGGATTTACCAGTAAACTGTTGGCTGTTTAGCACAAAATATTGGCAAGGGTTTTAATTTCCTGTTTTAGCATGCCAAGTTGACATGAGGGGTAGTGAAGTAAAAGTGCTTATGCATCTGTTAGTTCAGGGGTAGGAAATGTTTTAGTATGCAACACACTATACATTGTTAAAATTATGGAAATCTTAATATGAAGTCATGGCAGGTTTGAACTTTGCAGGTAGGTGCCATAGGAAATACACAAAACAATTGAGGCAAATGCAAAAATATTTTTTATTGAATTGCTTTAGAGTTATGTTCTTTGTAAACCATGTATTGTTTACTGAGAGTGAGGATATGGTATCCTCTTCCCCTCAAAATATTCACAGATTCACATTCATTCAAAAATCTGTCAAAAAATACTAATCTTTGATTCTTTCATTTTTAATAATGTCATTGTCTTTTCTAAGCTCTCACTGCTAGATTTGAAATGTATTCAGAATGAACACATATTCTTTTGAGGGGCTCTTAAGCTTGAGCTGTGTTAATATCTGTTTATTACACTACATAATATCTTGATAATTTCACACTGTTTCATGTCATTAAACACAAGCTGCACAAAGTGTCTAAAAGTCATAAAATCATAAACTTTCATCAAAGGATTGCATAATGCAAACAGCTTCTCGCCCTCATGAACTGCTGACCACTTCAAAGTGTGGCTGCAAATGTAATTTTCCTACTTGCAGATAAAAGGTTGTTCAGTTGAGACACAGTTACTGAAACAGATGACAAAGTGCAAATCTGTGGAGGTGCACATTGTGTGTTTTATTTTTGTATAATGAATGCCATCCTAAAGCACTTCAAAAGCTATGACTTTACAAGTATGACAGCTTACATGTCATTCTTGGGAAATCACAGTGAAATAGAGTAAGGTACCAACCTGAATGCCCAGTAATTTAAAGTCTGATAACTACTCAGTAAATGACCTTCTATATTATAGTAATTTAATTCAAAATAAAAAAATGAATTTATTAGGCATCAGTATCCCCATAATGCAAATGAACAGTGTTAAATCTTTCTAATTTAGAGTGACCCTACAGTTAAAAGCAGGTCTATCCAATTCAATAAATCTAACAGTCCTTTTTCCAAGTGGCAGTACCAAAAGTTACAATATGGTTCAAATGAGGAGTACAGCACATGGAATGCTCTGAATAGGTCTTCCCATTATTACTATTATTATCATTAATCCTATACTTGCTTAATCAGAAAGTACAAAATTAACAAGAAATAGAGAACAAAATTATATGCCAGTAATCTCCACAGGAAAGTTAACAAGAGACAAGTGAAGAGCTAAATAGTTGTATTACTGTGAAAATAACCTGCATAAATTCAAATCTCACCATGACATACTAGCAGTGAGGAACAGGAATCCTCTAAACTAAAAGTTGGTAGCAGTAGGTAAGTCCTATAAGGGTAAGCAAGCCAGTAACACTTTTGGGTTATTGACCTGAAAAGGAAAGGCAGGATTCAGTTTCTGCGAGAAGCAGGAGAAAATGTTTAATGAGGATTGATCAGGAAACGAGACATAGCTGAATAAAACTCAAAGTTTCATAAACCAAAGGTCAGGCCCAATCTTTTGACAAAGCCCTAACAGAAACCAGTTTTATGTTCAAATCACAACATTCTTTAACTGGAGTTCAAAACACAAAGCAATTCAAACACTAAAAAACAGAGTTTTTATCCGTAATCATGGACAACCAGGAAGTGCACAGTGCTGACCTTTATATAGTCACACTAATAATGTCTTATATAACTTTGCTATGGCAATTGTAAACAAATTATCACAAAATGGCAATGCTGATAATGGTATCTATACTAAAATATTTACAAAATTAAAATGTCATTGAATCTTATTCCAAAAAGGAATTTAATAACCTATACAGATTCTGCACCTTTAAAAACTCTAACTGGAAAAGAAAGAGACCTTATATCATGTATAAAAATGTCAGAAATTATTAAAAAAAAGAAATCAAACTATAACAGGTATAAACAGCCACTGACTGTGCCAGGCAAAGATTCTTAATCCCAGATTCCTCTTTGCAATCTCCTTTTCATTAAACAATAGAATACAAAGGCTCTTTGGGCTCCATTTTCATTATGCTATAACTTATTAAGTTTTTTACTCCGAGCCTGTATCCAACTGAATGGAGGACAAGTGGGACATTACATGGAAAATCAGTGAATTAATTCAATGTAAATCCATTTTCATTTATTACAAGATATTTTGAACAATTCTTTTGTCTTGTATTGTTTTCCTGCATTACATTAAAATTGCATAATTAGATTGGGCCCACCCTATATATGACATTTATTTAACAAAGACATCTATGCAGTATATCATGCAAGATGTTATCCCTGCACTGTAAGTACAGTTATACTGACAATTGTTTGTTCAAACAAAGCCTTTATAGACATGAATATTGTCACATGTGTGCGCTTAGGGGGCAGCTAAAGGGCCCAAATGAGCATGAAAGTATAAACGAAGGGGGAACAGGACAGAGTATTAATGCTTTTTTCTTCTCATCAACAGAAAAACCGAACAACAACAACCGTAAAATACCTCAATTCCACATGACTACAATACTTCTGGCTCTCCATGATCTCTTCATTTCTGGCTTCCACTATTCAAGATGTCACCTCCATCCCATAATGATCTTGTCAGTTCCAGTCCCTCGCAAATTACCTGACTTCTGGCTTCATCTGATGATGTTGGCCATCCACCAAAGTAGACATCGTTTCCACCTTCTGATTTCCTGCCAACTCAGTTCAGTTTATTGTTTATCCTACTTCCTCTCTGCTTATATAAAACGCCTCACAAATCTCAATGCCTCTTTCAAATGTCTTATTGTGCCATTTACGACTTGATTTCAGCCCTTAACAAAAAGAAAACAAGCCAGATATTATGCAGAGAATTCCTCCAACCCTTAATGGTATTTCTGTGTCTTTTTATCGTTCACAATATACAAGAGTATCTTTTGCATATAGCTGATAACATCTTTAAGTGAGCACATCCACTTAAATAGGTAAAGTAGTATGATCTAAACATGAATAATGGAATCTATTTTTGTTACTGAGTCAGAGGCTGCTTCCTAGAGAAGTGTCTGCATGGGTAAATCAGATATGCAAAAGTCAGTATGAAGCACCTTTGTTGTAATCGTAATCTTATGACATCAAATTGACATCAGCTGCAGTTCTTAGAACAATATCTGCTCTTTTAACATAGTCAGAAAAACCTTCTCAGACCAATAGTCCAAGTTGCTAAAGCTGGTTAAAACATTTTCTCCAACACCAGTCAGTGTTCAAAAGGTCTAGTGTCGAGAACTGATCTGGAAAGATCTGTTTGCTTGAGGTTGTGGGCCCTGATCTTTATAGGATGCAAGAAGGCACATTTATAGAATTAATTATCAAAATGGTCCTAAAGAAAGGAGCAAAATGAGAAAAAAATAAACTTGCAAAGAACTTTAAAATAATACATTTATATTTACCTTGTTTTTGGAAAGTTTAGCCCTTTCTATCCAACAGAGGGCAGCTAATCTGCTCACCTGCACAACTCTTTCAGATACAGAAAGCTCCACTTTTACTTGCTTAGAAAGGGTCATTATTGCCTTTGGTCAAACCAATCTGATCAACATAAGTATGATGAATGAATTCCATACAGTATGCAAGGTGGAAAGGCCTTCCAATCCATTTTCTACTCCAAAAAAAGGGTTTACAAGAGGGCACCTTGCTAAAACACGCGAGCACTACACATCCTATTGTTTTCCTAAAGGAACATTGTGTATCTTGTTCAAACGTTCCTACATATTTGAGTAATTTTACATCAGACATGAGATTTGTGACAATAAAGAAGCTCAAGTATCCATTCCGCCAATAAAGTAAAGCAACACTCCCTAACTGCCAGGTGAGGAAACAATTTCTCATGTCAAATAGCAGTACCAGTGCACTTCCATCTAATATGATTTTGGAGGTTTTGAACAAAGCAGAATTTACTTTTGCAATTATTTTCAATTTGTCTATTTCAGGCAAGTTATTATTTTTTATTGTTACTTTGTACTTTTATTGTGCCACCTTTATGTGCGTGGGGCAATATTGTTGTCAGTAACCATGCCCCGTTTCTAATTCATCACTGCCAGAAATCACAATGCCTAATATCATCAACTTAATGATATTTAGGCCTCTGGCACAGTAATATGGGCATCCAAGACTGCAAATACTTTGGGGAAACTTTTTATGGCATTAGGTAGAAGAAAAATCTATTTTGAAAGTCAGGACTTGAAGTGTGTTATGACCAAGATATTGTATTCTACAGTATTTATCTAAAAAGTTGAATGTAGGAGCTGGGAATGATGTCACCCATGAGTTAACCAAATTCCAGTAGAACATTTATAAAACCAATATAGGTGCCTTCAGGAGAACCTGTTGTGCTTGCTCTTTCGGAATACAGACTACTACTGAACAAGTTCATAACAACGCATTACGCCGTACTTTGCAAATCCAAACATTCTAGCATCATGTCCACAGGTAACAGCTGGACAGTACTGTTTGTATGATTGATTTAACGAGATACAAATAGACAGAATGCTAATGAAAAGTATAATACTTAAGCTTTCCCTTCTGTTGATGCACAGTACAGGCATCTTGGTTTTCAGGTCAGGGTTGGTGACAGGCATCTTGATTTTCTGAGTAGGATATCGAACTTATGGGGGGGTTCCAGTTGAAACGTTTTACTTGGAACTTAAAAATTCTGACTTCCCAGTTTAAATGGAACGTAACATCAGTCTTGCTTCAGCATATTGGTTTATTTTGAATATTTTGGCTTTGACCTTTCTTTTTGATTCCTGGCCTTTTAATTATTTTTTCTTTTCAACTTTGCAGAAAACCATCTTTCTCTCTCTCACTCTCTCTTTGTTGATCAACACTGGCATCTTCCTCCTACCAGTGGGCCTGATTCAATAACTCAGCCCCAAACTCTATTCTCAATGAGTTCATAAAATGCTTTAAAATGCCTTCCTGGTTTAATCTCTCCCCAAGTTTCAAATCACTTCCATAATTGGGCTGGCCTTTATTTGACTATAGCCCTAAAGCTGCCTAAGAGATCAGCCATGCAGCCTTTAGTGCTATGTAACTCTTTAATCAGTCCATGTTTATTAGCTACTTTCTGGGATGCCTGCTGTAAATGAGTAGCATGGTCCAACTGATCATATTATTTTTCTAAAGAGCTAATGAACGTCCTGAATTTTTACTTTTCAAGCAACAGTGATGGGGGAAATAGCAAAAAGAATGAGTTCAATATTTTGATAACAATCAACAAACCCTCTTCCTTCAGCAGAGCTTACAGTGACATCAGAAAAAAATACAGAGATGATCATAATGGGAACACCATGTACAATAAACAGAAATGTTAAACAAAATCACTTGCCCATCTGCACCTCTCTTTACAGGTTTTAAATTCATCTACTGTATACGTTGAGATTTGTTGGCCCCCTTGTTGATCAAGTGTGGTATGTGACCGGCCATTCATCCCGGCCAATACCCCCACGCCAACAGACGGATCCTCCCAGCAACATGGAGGTGCTCTGAATTATAGCAGGGCATCATAGACCTTGGAGTTTTTCTTCACAGCCCTGCTGGATACTGTGGGGCCTGCCAGGGGATGCTGGTGGGAAGCCCAGGGATTTGTACTTTCAATATAGCCCGGAAGTAATTCACAATCACGGTAACGGAAATGATGATATACTTCCGGGGTGAAGAAAAGAGGAGTTTTGATCTGACCCGGAAGTGCTAAGAATCACATGGACTGGGAGGATCAGAAGTACTTCCGGGTCATGGACTATAAAAGGACTGTGGGAGATCCCAGCAGAGAGCTAAGTTGGGAGGAAGGGTGACAACGCGTCTGGAAGTGAAGGATTTGATTATTGATTGTGTATTGGATTATTGTGTTTATTGAGAATAGTGGAGGTGGAGGTGTTTTGTGCACTGTATTATTGTAAAAATAAAATTATTGGGACTTTTATCTGGTGTCTGGTGTCTGGTCTGAGGGTTTAAGGAAACGACTATCTGTCACACAAGATATTACACAAATCACTCCCCAGGTATATTTATTGTTTAACACTGTGCTCTGCAGAAGTAGTATTTCAGGAGCAGAAGATGAAACAGGGGTCAAAACCAAAAAGACAAACCAATCTTTCACCAAGCCAGAAATGTGAGACAAGAATCAGAATCGTAAACCAGAAAGTAAGTCAGAAAACTGAAAATGGAAATAGAGAGAAGCACACAATAAATATTTTAGTTTTATCCAATACAATCATATAATTTTCAAATCAGTTACATAGTACTTTTTACAATTAATACTGTAGCCAAATGAATTTGTGGTTTTAAAATTTAAAATTAGTTTTCACTTTATTTGATCAAATCAGTATTTTTTCTTGAATCCCATGAGCTGCCTACTATCAGGATAACATCACTAACAAACTAGTAAACACTGTGCGGGCAGCACACTCATACTTTTGGAATAGAAGCCAAAAGCAGTGCAAAAATTATATGAACCTGAATGATTCCAATCAAAGATTCATCATGGCATTTGAGAGGGAGGGCACTAAATCTTGAAAAAACACTATACCAGAAGTTGCATACAAAAGTAGCTAATAATAAGTGCTGCCGTGCAAGTAATGTGGACATTTTACTGCCATTCGAGAGCCAACTCTATTTATGTAAAAAATATCAGCTACTGCACATTGCTAGATTGTTCAATTCTACTGATACATTCGGTTTGTGGGTATCTGGTTTCTCTTCACAGCCTTCAGCCTTGTTTTTTAAGCATACTGTGCCACTCCTATTATTCAGCAAAAGATACTCTTCCTTCACACTTCCTTTCACACTTTTATCAGTGCCAGCCTCAAAGAACTTTCACTCTGAGATAATATCAAGACCCACACTCACTGTTCATTTTCTGTCATATTGTGTTTTTGTTATAATTAACTGCAGTGGGTAAAAATAGAGGCAATTATTTTATTACGAAATACTAAAAGAAAATACAATTTCTTCTAACCCTAAATATCCTCTCTGTGTTATGTACCATTTATTAGCAAAACTGCTTTTCACTTCCACATTCTTTTTATAGAGGAAGTTGAAGTCATCAGTTCCTAATAACTCACGAAGGTGAATTAACTTCTTTTTGCAATGCCTCCAGCCAAAACCACACCACTGTGTTTATAACAACATTTGTAATGACATTCTTGGATTCACTTCACTCATATAGTGTGATAATAGGGTATTCAGGTGGGAACCCTCAACTCCTATAGTAACAAAACTGAGGTAAAAGTTAAAGAGAATGCAAAAATTGAGAGAGGATCATATAGGAAACACCAAGTACAATAAACAGAAATGTTAAACAAAATCACTTGCCCATCTGCATCTCTCTTTACAGGTTTTAAATCCATCTACTGTATATGTTAAACTTTGTTTGCCCACTTGCCCATCAAGAAATCATACATATCACTCCCCAGGTGTATTTATTATTTAACACTGTGTCATGCAGAAGAAGATTGTTTTATATTCCAGGAGCAGAAGAAGAACAAACCTACAACCAAACACACAACCCTACGTGAGAGCAGAATCAGAAAGTACATCACAAGTAAGCGCACAATAACTCTTTTAGTTTTATCCAATGCACAGATACCAGAATGGAGCATAAATTACTTTTTTTAAAGGGTTGTGCCAACGACATCATGTAAGCACGCTCCCAGGAACTTCTAGGAGGTTGATTCAGCTGACGTGAGTAGAATTGAGACCATTACACCACATATTATTACAGGGGTGAGTGTGGGTCCATAATAGTATGCTCTGTATGACCTGAAATTCCTCTTTTTCCCACAGCTACTGAACCCAAAGTGACCGTCTTCCCTTTTTGTGCAGTTGTGTGACTTACATGAGGAAATGATGACTTACACCTACAGATTCTCTATTGCAGTAAGAAAATGAGTCAGCAGCGAACACAGAGGAAAATCATCATTGAAGAAGTTTGTGGGTGAAATTACTTCTTTTGTGCTGAATACAGCATGTGTGTGTAATGGGGAGCATTTGCAGTTTTGACTTCTCACAATCATAGCAGGAGGTTTGTTAATTATGGTTTGAACTTAGAGTGTTAGATAATCATTTGACATACATGGTATGGGTTGCCAGATTTTGATGTTGTGGTTGATATTTCATGATATTTATTGAAAAGTTTTTCTTTCATATTTATCATCTGTTCCTAAAACCTGTCATTGCTACAGAGGAGCTATGCAGCCCTTTTTAGAACTGTTTTCCATTAAAATGTTTTTTGGCATATTTTCACTTGTACAGGAGCAAATGTAGGTAAAATTTTGCCATACAGTAATTTATAACATGAATAGAATAGAATAGTGCATACCAAGTGGTAAGTATATGGAGACAATTGATGAAACTGTACGGTCAAACATTTATGTTTCAAACCCAATTAATCTTTTTCTTTTTTTTTTACATTTTATTAATTTTATTGTAATCATTCCATACAGATCGTTAAATTTTTTCAAAAAAAGAGGATTGAAAACAAGTCGACCCCCACCCCTGAGGGAGAGAGCATGGCCAACGGGGTAAAACTTAATGTTTTTAAACATACCCAAATTGATGAGTTTAATAGACCAATAGAAATGAATGAAGAAGAAAAAGAAACACGGAGATAATTGCTTCCTCTGTGCTTTAAGAGCTTATACTAAAATATTATTGATTAGATCATGTCAGGTTTTGTATCGATCCTGTAACTGAGTCTGATTTTTTCCAATTTCAAATAGTATAAAACATCAGTTTCCCAAAGACATAAAAGAGAAGAGTTAGGATTCTTCCAGTTTAGCAAAATAAGTCTGCGTGCCAAAAGTGTAGTGAATGCAATCACAATTTGTTTTGTCCTTCTCCACTTTAAACCCATCTGGAAGAAAACCAAACACAGCTGTTAATGGGTTAGGAGGGATTGTGACACCAAGGCTGTCTGAAAGGCACTTAAAAATTTTAGTCCAAAATCATGTTAATTTGGTGCAGGCCCAAAACATGTGACCCAGCGAAGCTGGGACTTGATTGCAACGTTCACAGGTTGGATCTTGCACTGGAAACATTTTGGACAGTTTTAGGTGAGACAGATGTGCTCGATATATATAATTTTGAGTTGAATAATTGTATGCTTTGCATATATGGAATTCAAGTGAAGTCTCTGCATTGCTACTTTCCACTCCTTTTCTGATATGTTGATTAAGAGATTTTTTTTTCCAGCATGGACGAGGGGGCGAGATGAGGAAAATCGGGCAGGTTCAGTTTAACAAAGTTCCTAATTTGAAGATTGTGAAAGAAATGTGTAGCTGGAAAGTTAAATTTGGAATGTAATTGTTCATAGGATGCAAAGATATTGTCTATATAAAGATCTCTATGCAATTTAATCCCAAATCGTTTCCAGATATTAAAAATTGCATATGTTTGCGATGGTTGAAAGAGGTGGTTCTCTTGCAGAGGTACCACAGATAACAGCTTCTCCATCCTCTACATTGGTTCCATATTCTGAGTGAGTAAAGCACAATTGGGTTATTAGTATATTGCCGATAACTTGCATTTATTTGGGCACAAAGCAGGGAATATAAAGAAGTACTGCAGGATTTTACTTCTATTGCAGAACAGGCCTGTGTATGTTCATCTATTTGTGTCCAGGTTTTTATATCTTGTATGTTTGCTGGCCAGTAATAAAACTGAAAGTTAGGTAGAGCCATGCCACCTTCTGCCTTAGGTCTTTGTAGGGTCGCTCTTTGGATGCGTGCATGTTTTGAGTTCCCAATAAATGAGGTTATTGTTGAATCCAATTGCTTAAAAAATAATTTATTGGTGTATATTGGAATGTTTTGAAATAAAAAAAGAAGCTTTGAAAGAATATTCATCTTAACAATGTTAATTCTTCCAGCTAGAGTGAGATAAAGGGTTGACCATCTATGCAAGTCTTGCTTAATTATTTCCATGCAGACAGCAAAATTTTGTTGATAAAGAGCTTTGTGTTTACTTGTGATTTTTACCCCAAGGTATTTAAACTGATCTGCAATGATAAATGGTAGGATGTCTAATCTAATATTATATGCTTGAGAATTCACTGGAAAGAGTACACTATTATTCAGATTAATTCTAAGACCAGAGATCTTTTGAAATTCTATGAGTGCTGTTAAGACTGCAGGCACAGAATTTTGTGGGTCTGATATATACAGTACCATATCATCTGCATATGGAGAAATTTTCTGTTCCAGTCCTTTTCTGATAATCCCCTTTATCTGATCAGCATTTCGACAATGAACTATCAGTGGTTCATAGGCGATTGCAAATAGCAGTGGTGACAAGGGGCATCCTTGTCTGGTACCATGTTCTAGTTTAAAGTAGTCTGAACAAAAGTTGTGAATACAAACTGAAGCTTCTGGATTGGTATATAGTAGTTGGATTCATGCACAAATCTTCGGGCCAAACCCAAATTTCTCTAATGTAGTGAAAAGGTATTACCATTCAATCATGTCAAATGCTTTTTCTGCATCCAATGATAATAATATTTCTGGGTTTTGTGACTTTGTTGGTGAGTATATTATATTAACTCTTTGAGGGCTGAATATTTTTTCCAAAAGACAGTTTCTGAAAAGCAATGGTTTCACACAGAAATCATCATAAAATATCTGTTGCTGCATGTTGTGTCTGCCTGTTTGTGTGGCTGGGGCAGCAGCAGCAATGATTACGGTCGCAGTGCATTGCAATCTGGTTTCTACCTCTTATTATTGTTAAGTGGCAGTCCTACCTGGTGAACATTGTTATTATCACAATTAACTGGGGACCAATCAGCTGAAGCTGGAACCTCACATTCGTTTTCGATCACTTGTATCAAAATCGGAGTCTGACAAGTCATAGTCCAGTTCAGAGATAATAGGCAAAATGTTGCCTGTGGAGTATTTTGCTTTATGCATTTGCTTTGATCTCTCAACAGATGTCAGTCCCATTTTTGCTGTTGTTTGTACCTTGCTATTCATGCAAGCCCAGGAAATCTCGGTCAAACCAATGAATCTAACTTTCCTTTTAGCAATGAGAGTCAAACTAAAACATAATAGTTTGTTTTGTTACAGTTGACAGTCGATTACCATCGTCAACTCCTCCTTTTGACAAAAGTTGACATCAGCCCTGAAAGAGTAAGAAGGAAGATAAGTGTCGAGCCTTGATAAATGTAGTTTGATCTTGTGATATTACCAAAGGCAGCACTTTCTCCATCCTTCTAGCTATAATTTTTGAGAGTATCTTAACATCATTATTCAGAAGTGAAATTGGTCTGTATAATGCACATTGTAATAAGTCCTTATTTTGTTTAGGAAAGATGGTGATTAATGCTTGGCGAAAAGTTTGAGGTAGAATTTGATTGTCTCCGTCTTCTGTAAATGTTGCTAATAGGAGGGGAGCTAGCTGAGCGGAGAATTTCTTATAAAATTCTGCAGGGTGGCCATCAGGGCCTGATGCTTTTCCACCTTGAAGTGACTTTATAGCATCTAGTAATTCTGATAGCGCCAGAGGTTCATCAAGTTCCACCGCACTAAAAGTATCTATTTGTGGTATCTGTAATGTATCCAGAAATGTATTAGATTGTGTTTTGTCTTCTTTAAACTCAGTAGAATATAAGGATTTATAGTAGTCTCTAAATGTGTGCATTATGCTTTTATGGTCAATGATTTCGTCTCCGTTTTCGTGTTGTTGATTACTGGGATTGCATTGCAAACTTCTTGCTTATGGATTTGTTGAGCTAAACGCTTATTAGCTTTCTCTCTGTGTTCATATTAATGATGTCTGGATTTATAAATTAGTTGTTCAGTTACTTTAGTTGTCAAAAGGTTGAGTTCTGAATGCAGAGCCTGCCTTCATCTATTCTAGTAATTTCACTTTTTAGCTCTGATACTTTCTTGGTTTCTAATTTATTCCTGTGGGAAAGATATGAAATAATCTGTCCTCTTAAGAAAGCCTTTAGAGTTTCCCAGAGTATTCCTGCAGAAACCTCTGAGGATATATTTGTCTCTAGGGATAAACTGATTTGTTTGGATATAAATTCTGTACAGTTCTTGTCTGCTAATAGAAGCGGGTTAAGACGCCATCTGTGAGGTGAGTGTGTGGGGCATAAAACCCAATTAATCTAACCTAACCAATATTTACACGAGTTAACACATGCATGTCCACTCAAACAGGCCCAGACAGGATTCACCTTAATTCACCCTAATTCACAAACTGAACAATCTTAAGGAAAACTGATATGGACATGAAGAAGAATGTGCAGCTGGTGTCAGAACCAGGAATTGTAGTCAACCCTTTGGAGCTGTGAGACAACAACACTAAGCTCTGTTTATCAGCTAGTGTAAGTTATTTCATGTTTAAAATCATAGTACTACGCGTATGAACACTCAGCTATAGCTATGCCAGAAGAAGGTGTGACATATGGATGGGTGGATGAATGGATGGATGGATAGGAAAATTTGATAACAAAAATGAACATGCAAACAAATAAACACCATAAGAATAAACCCATTTCTTCATAGAAATACTAATATAATGCATTGGGGTTATATATATTTTTTTTTTTGCCAGGTTTGCTCCATCAAAATACTTTGAAAGTTATTAATGATTTCTGAAAAGAGATTAAATAAACTTCTGTTGCCCAAATGAGTTTTATTCTACAGGCTATTTCCTACTTGCTTGGTGCAGCCAGCTCTTCAAAAGATGCATCAAGGTCTCTCCAGAGCCATACACAGTCTACTCTGCTGCTCTCTTTAAACCTGGGTGAATGACATTGGTCTCTTGACAGTCCATTGTGATCTCTCATAACGTATGGTGGCCTCAAGATGAACCTTTACTATGGTTTGTTTCTTCTTGTTGGTGTTACGTTTGCCTTGTAAGGTCCATCCACAACTAGAACAGAAAGATACCTAAACTTTAAAAGTCAATCTTCACTGTAGTAAAAGAGGAGAATGAATTACTTAGTTAATAAATTACCATTTTTTCCTTCACATAGGTTCCACGGCAGAGCTCCAGTGAAACTGCAACAGTTTGCTTCTGGGCAAGTTAGGTTGACTAGTAGCTCTAAATTGGCCCTGTGTGTAGGATGTTATAACAAGGTCAGGCCATGCTTTACACACAGTTCCATAGAAAGCCTGTATTGGAATTAGCAGATTTGTGAAATGAAAAACTAATTCATGATTTATGTGTCAGATGAATACAGTAATTTACAATTCAAGTCATTAATTTAAGATTGGTTTCATGATTGTCCAGCTTTCAAGTAAGGGTTTTCTTCCAGGTGACTGGAAGTAATGCATTGCCCCTTGGATCTGATGTTATTGGATGGAGTTGCATCCTGCTGTTTTTGGTTTCTTTCTGGGGGCCTATCCATCTGTAGATACTTCCTCTCCCTTCCTGGAAAAAAGAAAAAAAACACACTCTGAATCATATAGACTTTTTTGTCTTTCTCAAATGGTTTTCCTTTTTTTCAGACTCATTCTTCACTGGGAGAGGTAGTGAACTGGAACTATGTATGCTATATATATTGTATATATAGTCTCAGACATTGTGAGTCTCTTATGGGGACAGACTTCAGGATCAGACACAGAAAGATTTTGGTGTAACACCTTTACCAAACTGTCTTCCACTTTCAGCCTTAGCATTGAATATCCTACCCATGAAGGTGACCAGTGACTTCACTTTCCCTCTGCCTGTAAATCCCCATATAACACCCCATATTGTGACATGGTTGGCACCAGACTATACTCTGAGTGTCTTGTAGTTTGGGAGTGACTAGGATCAAACTTTAGAGAAGTCAGACATGGAGACACAGACACAAAAAAATGGTATTAAAAAAATAGTGCATTTTATTTACAAGTATGTAAAAACACAAAAAGCAATGTCCCAAACTCCCAATCAAAAATAGTGAATACTGTTCATATTGGTTCTTGCCAGTCCCAAAATGAAAATAATCAAAAGAAAAATGTATATACACAAAAAACTGTAGTCTTTCTAAATAAAGAAAATATGATCAAGAAGAACCTACACAAAATATTTACAAAGAGAAAAAATATGTGTAAATACAAAAGAAAAGGCAAAAAGTGCACCACAGACCCTTACTATATAAAAACCTCTACCAAAACAATATTACAACTAGGAGATAGCTACATCTATTTATATACAAAATGAAAATACTGTATATACAAAATAAAGCACAAGCCGATATGCTTGATGTATTTGGAACAATAAGCTAAACTAAACTTACTCTCCCCACAACTGATTCACAGGAGACAACTCCTAGAGGCAGGAAGTGCATTTTATACCAGGGTATGAAACTTTCAGCCAATCCTACGTAACAACACGCTCTTCCTCCTAAAGTGGCTGACACAGGTGCATTCTGTGCACATGCTACACTCATCTCCCTTGAGGCCTGTAATAAATATCACAGTGGCCTTGTTTGTGTAAGAGCAAGCATGAGAACAACCTCAACATATCCCCACTGGACAAGCTGATGTGTTCTCCAGAGTTGATAAAGTAAAATACTTTATTTAATTTTACCTCGGGATCCCCTTCTCAAAAGTAATGCATGCATGCTTGATCTAAATTAAACCAAACACTGCATGCTTCTTACTTTGTTAATGGCAGGTGGCTATGGAGACGTTTAACTTTTTCGACCAGGCACATGCAACGCCCAGTAGGTCTATTCTGGATATGTGCCTACACTGCTGCTGGAGCCACATAGCGCAGTCCTCCCGAAGCCAAAGTTGAAAATCTTCATGTAAGTTCATACTTGCTTAGGTAAGTATTTATTAAGTGTAAGTCATTTTTACACAATTCTTAGAAATTTCCCTTGCATTGGTAATCCCTGGCAGGTGAATTACCACACCTTCTCTTCCGGTGAGAGCAGACAGGAAGTCATTTTCATTTTGAAGACCAGTTTGTTGGTGGATAAACCAATGCAGTCATACCAAGTCATTTTGCATATTTTGGGAAATTAACTAGGTTTCCCTAACATTTAATTTATGTGCTCTCTTTTGTCTTATACTGTATATTATGTACGTTTTGAGCCTTAACCTGAAAGAGGTATTCAATGGTGCTGATATTGTAACTGGCTAATATAATTAGTTTATAGTGTATACTTCTAGTTTCACAAGAGAGTCAACATTGATGCTGAAAGATACAAAATCAAGTATTGTAATAAAAGATACATTTCTAACACTACAAAATAATCCACCTTAATTCTCACAAAGTCAACATGTACCAGGATCAATCCTCTTCATATGACACAGTCACGAAGTTGACAGCAAAAATGTTTAAAGATGACCTAAAAGTCTCGCTGGCCTTTGATATCAAATCATAAGAAAATATTGCCACTGAAAAGCAAATTATAATTATGAATTGACAGGTGAGAGTGTGTGACAGTGCAGACACTATTGGGATTAGTTATCGGTGGATTAATCCAGTCCTGAATTTTGTTAATTATTTTGCTATTTTTTTAACTACTTTTTTGTTATTTTTTGATACCATTTTAATGAGATCATTTTCTTTTTGGCAGACATCTTAATTGTGGCTTGATCTCATGATTCGTGATATCATGGCTGTAGGGATATAAAAGACAGTGACACAGAAATCTGGTTATCCTAACACTGGGATACTTCTAAAAGCACTGTGCTAGTTTTGACACTTTGATGCCTTTTCTGTGGTTTTGTTTTGCCTGTCAAATGTATTTTTAACGGCAATACTTTAGCAATATGTTCTTTTAAAGACCTGTTATTTAAAGAGCAGGACTTTCCTCAGACCTACCAATGAAAAATTAAATATGAGCAAAGTCACCCGCCATATTCTCCACATCCGAGCCCCATGTTACTATTCTATTCTCAAATGTGAATTGCTAACAAAAGAGTGCACTGTGACAATGATGAAGAAGTCAGGTTAGCTACAGAAGAGTGTTTGCACAAGAATAACCAATTGATTCCTGTAGCTTGGAAAATGTTAATGAATGTTATAAAATGTTAATTAATGTTCAAATGAATAACATAATATTCAACAAAGCAGACAAATGAAAAGTTTTTCAAATATAGTCCAAAATGAATGGAGACCATGAGAAGCATGTTCTTGTGAATGATACAAAAATACTGACATTGTATTTATTATTTTGGCTTTTGGAGATATATTTAAATGAATAATTTACCAGTTAGATTAGAGTATTATGGCTTAACTGACCTTGACTTTAGCTTTGTAATACAGTTTCTAATTTGACTCAGAGAATATAATACCCTCAAGGAAGAATTCCCAGATCATCTAATTACAATATTTCTTTGAAGTAGTGACATCAATAAAAAGATAGACAAACCACTATCCATCAGGCACCAAAATGCAGGAATCTGTGAGGGACAGAAAGAGTTTTCTTCCCTGGAAAAACCTTTGGACATTCAACAAACTCAGCTGGTTGATTTCACAGCTGCATGGCTTTGGTGAACGAGCCACCAAGTAACTCTGTCCAGTTAAGGTAGAAACACATCAAATTAAAAATATGAAGATCACCATTCAGTGATGATTCATCTTAACGCAGCAAACACCAAGGTACCCTAGGCTTTTAGATCTCCAGGGCCAGGCCTTATTCAAAACTTAGATCTCTAGTAAGAAAGTCACATCCAAAAAAACGCTTTCTGAGATTCATGAAAAACATACTGTAAGTAACTCCATCCATCCATTTTCCAACCCATTGAATCCAAACACAGGGTCACAGGGGTCTGCTGGAGCCAATCCCAGCCAACACAGGGCACAAGGCAGGAACCAATCCCAGGCAGGGCGCCAACCCACCGCAGTGTAAGTAACTCACTCTAAGCAAAGTTTTTTCTTTCCTGAGGGAAAAACAAGAGTGTTGTTATTTTCCTATACTCAGTCAGTCAATAACAACAACCAGATCAGGAATGAAAACATATCTTGAAGATGTCTCTGATAAATATGTCATTCTAAGTGGGCCAGACTGAAAATACCAAAGGAGCTACTTTTCATGTTCACATAGTAATAACCTTGGCCTCGGAAGACATGGTAAAGGTGTTCTTTGGCTTCAGAGCTTTGAAAATCAAACCGTGTACAACTTAAATCATTGTGATTGTTACACAATGGATGACTCGAGAAAAACAGGCTTTTAAATTCTCCACCACCATGTGACATTATGGTGCCTCATTTGCTTTGTTAACAATTAATACTTTACCTAGGAATGTTTGATATTTAATTATTACCGGAGGAACATAACCTTATTGGAAAAAAACTTAATGTAACACTAATAAAAATGGAAAACCCAGTAACTGGTAATTTAGTTGTAATTCAGAAAGACAGAACAGAAACTCTTCTTTCACTTTTGAGCAGAGACATACTATTGTTGTGTGAAGAAAAGGGATATCACGGTTTGCCTTAACAAAACGTTGGTTAATACAGCCAGGCTACATATATGTAATAAAGTTGGCTAAACCTAGACTGAAACTGGACTTTTCTGATATTATTACTAATTAAGTTGTGTTACTTTTCTACTAATACCAGGGAGGAGAACTAGACCAGAATTTTTCCATCACAATTAATAATGTTAAATCTGACTTTCCTTAGTGGTGGGTTACTCAAACAGACGTCTGAGCAGTATTGTCACATATACAAAGTACAGTGAAATTTTTACTTGTATGTCTGACCAACAGGCAACATGTCAATACAATCTAGCACCACACTAAATAAGAAGGGCAAAGTGGTGGCTCTGAGGCTAAGGATCTGCACTGGTATCCCGAAGGTTGCCAGTTTGAATCCCTGTTACTGCCAAAAGAGATCCTACTCTGCTGGGCCCCTGAGCAAGGCCCTTAACATTCAATTGCTCCAGGGGTGCTGTACAATCTCTGACCCCAAGGGGTATGCACATACTAACAAATTCTTAATTCGGGAAATTGTATAAGGCAAAATAAAGAACAAAATACAAATACAGAATTTGAGTTCAGTTAATATAAAGTACAAAATAGCTTACCTGAGGTGCTAATTGTTTAAACTAAAGTGTTTAAAGTATACTGGTGGCAAGCATTACTTAAACCTTTCTCTTTGCTCTTCTTTCTAAGTTCACAAAACGGTGCGATGTTTGAGATGTTATGTGAAGAGTATGACATTAATTTCAAATTATAACCACAGTGGTTTGGGATAACAATAAAAGAAAAAAGAAAAAAATGTCATTGAGTGCAAGATTACCTCTTAAACATTAGCAAGTATGACAACATATTAACTATATGCCACAGAAGAAAGAGTGCTGCTCATTGAAAACCATGTTGTTTGCAGAATAAAATATCAGTTGCATGCTCATCTTTCATCATGAATGCCAGTGAGAAGGAAGCTGCAGTATACAACACTAAATTCAATGGAGTATACTGATAAAATACTTTGGTGCTAGTTGTTTTTTTGCTGATTTGCAAATGCAGGTCAGAAGAGGGGATCTAGAAATGAGTCAAAGAAATATAGAAGTAAAAACAAAATAGAGAAGCTACATAATTTACAATTTAGAGGGTCAGTCTATCTTTGCTTGACTTGCTGCTTTGAAAATAAAAATAAACCATAAAACTGGCGGTGAATGAAACAATGCTTTGATTACATCATGCCAGTCTGAAAACACAGGGCTAAATCATTTAACAGTCATCACATCAGACTGTCCTTGTTGAAAGGAATTCTGACTCAGAAGGAATACGGCACCAAAGGAAGCATTGAAGCAAAAGCCTTAAAACGTACTCAGTGTGTCAACTCTGAAGCCAAGAATGTTCCAGAGTTCAGGAACAAGAAGACACTGCCCTAATTTGTTTTTTGTACAAACAAAGAAAGACACTTGCTCATTGTAATACATCTTCAATTTAAAAGCACACTGCTTTAGGATTTCCTTTGATTTGGCAGTTAGAACATTAGAACTTAAGAGCAATAATCTCTGTCTGTCTTTACACTACTCGTTTGAACTTCTTTTAAAACTAGATTCACTTTCCTGCTGCTGAAATTGAACCTTCGGTCAAGTGAACTTGTCATCTTTAGAAATGATCTGTGATAAACAAATTATTCATATTTATCCATATTTTTTCATAGATTAATGGTATGGACACATCAGTAAGAAGTACGTTAAATATGCCGTTTTATGTTTTCTATTTATACTTGCACACCCGACTGCCTGGACATTTTAGTCCTACTATCTCTTTATGTTTTCATATTGCCCATGTATGCTGCATAATATTTTGTTATACTATATTTTATCATTTTAGATTTTATCTTCTTTTACATTCTGTGTTGTTCTTGTATGTTGCACCAATACTATCAAGATACATTTCTAGTACGCATTAATAAACCTGGGCAATAAAGTTAATTCTAATTCTAAAATAAAACTGACTTCTGTATTTTTGCTCCCTTGGCCTTAACCCTGAGTAAAACGCAAGCTTGGAATTCTGTGCAAATACGGGGGTTATGGGGCGCCAGCTCATCACAGGGTGAATATAAGCACATGCATACATGCATAGTAGTGTCAATTTAGCATCACCAAATCCCCTAACCTGCATGCGTTAGGAAGGAAACTGAAGCACACAGAGGAAACCCACCAGGAAAACATACAAATTCCAGGCTCCAAACTCCAGGATGTGGCTCACTTGCTGCAAAGCAGCAGCAGTATTGCTGCGCCACCGTGCTGCAACATGTTTAATATATGCTTTAATGCATTTCATAATGAAAATGATATCAAGTATACATTTTAGTATTCTAAAATGCTCACAGAGCTGTAATATCATAAATGTAATGTATTCTGTGTTGTGATTGCTGCCTGCGCTCATCTGTTGGCGTAAGAGAAGGCATGTTTAAGAAGCACATTGTGATTGAAGATTGGGTCAAGGAACATTTAGAATATGATGCATTTATCATGCTACTTTATTACGATGGGGTTTGAGAAACTCTAGTAAACATTAATTTTAAGATGAAGTTTATGAACAAAATAAACTACAAGATGAAAGTGGAAATTTTGAGAATAAAGTTGACATTTCAACTTTAATCTCAACATAGATGATTTTTTAACACTGTGTCCCTGCTTTTGTTTTCTTCTCTATGGCCCTAACACGCTTCTGTATGACATATTTGACCACTTCTTTTTTTATTTTGGGCACTGTGCAACAGTCTGAACTTGAACTTTTCAGTGCCTCTGCCATGCTGTACCACTCCATCAATTTCCTTTCGTTGCTTATACCACTGCTTAAGCCACGAAACAGTATGTTTCTTCTTGCCTTCACTTCACTGAGCAGGACCTCCATTTCGCATTCACTGAAATTCTTCTTTGTGCTTTTGATATAGTCTTTTAACAAAACACTGAACAGAAGAGGCTATTTATATTGATTTGCATATTCATTAGACAAAATTCAGAGAGGTGTCGAGGTGGGGCTGTAGGTGTATGTATGTGCATTAAAAGTCACGTTGTTTGGGATTTATTGAAGGTGGAAGTGTGTAGAACTTTACTTATGCACAGTTTTATGCATCTGAACTTTTTTGTGCGAATGCACATTGCTAGTTTTATAGTCTGAAGTCTATGCAAGGCATTATACATGAGGCCCCAGATGTTAACACATACAGTGAAACTTATGCATACATCACTGTTAGACCGAACTGCTGTGACATGCCTAGTGAATCTGGTCATCTGAAATTTCACTGTGGTGCAAGTAGGTCTGTGGCAAAAAGCAAAATGATTGTGATCAGGCAGCAAGACAAGAAAGATGCTAGCCCCCTAAGCACTCTTCACAATGCAACAACTGTAAATGTGACAAAGGAAATGTGGAAGTCACTAAGCTTTGTACAGTGTTGGCCTTCAGTCATACAAGGAGCACATAGCAAGTGTGGATCAGGTACTGACATTCTACCATTTCATGTGCAAGCAACAGAAAAAATATCATAAGAAAAAGTGTGCAAAGAAACACGCTTCTACTTTTCCGAGTGCAACATCAGGCAGGTCGCTGTTAACTGTTTCAAAACATATCACACTAAATCTATATCACTACAGCAGAGAACACTAGACATCCTGTATTTAAAATGATGTTTTGGTATTTACATGTTTCCAATACACGTAATTACATTTTGTATTGTTCAAAAAGATTAAACATTTTTGGCTTGTTTTTCTAGTGATAAACAAAATGCTAAGAAGGCTACTATATTGTGTATTAAGGTGCAAGAGAGTTTCAGTGTATTACATGGGCATGCATCATTACAAGAAAAAAGTGAGTGAACCCTTTGGAATTACCTGCATTTCTGCATTTGTTTACTAATAAAATATGGTCTGATCTGCATCTAAGTCACAATTACAGACAAACACAATCTGACTACACAAACAACACTGTCTATTTTAGTTGAATGTAAAGATATGTATTTGCTTTTTATTGAGTGCTATCAGAAAAAGCAAAAAAACTAAATAAAATAAAATTGGAGTGAATCTAGAGCATTACACATATCTAAAATATTATCAGTGTTTGACTAAGAAAAATGAAGATAAAAAGCAAATTTCATAATCCTAAAATATATGGTAAAGTTACAATAAATAACAAAAAAAAAACAGTTTTCAGAGACTCAGACGCTAGTGATTAATGAAACAGAGAACCACATATGTCAGCTCAAACAAGTGTTGTTTCTGTCACACACTGCAAGACTGCTCATTTTGAATTCTCTTGAAACTACTTCAGGGGGAAAGGTGGGTTTCATTACAATCCCACACAGAGTAAAACACCGCTCTGGTTTGCAGTACAGGAAACACATGTACTTTGACTAATTTTACTCAACTCTATTACCAAAACTGGGACGGAAAAGAGTAGAGAAACTGCATTAACTGCATTGACTTTATCTTCTTTAAACATACTAAACCAGTGGAGCTCATGTGGCTTTAATTGCAACATTCATGGAAACCTAATTGGAGTACATCATGCTATTTCTTTTAGCTCTTGTAAATCTTGCAATATTTCCTTTGATCTTCAAAGGTAGGATTAATTTGTTTTTGACATGCTAACAATAGTGTTACACTATTCTCTTTAGTAGCATGTTCATCTATACTTTTAAGCTTTACTTGAATGGTATGTCTTCAGCCTAATAGTTCAGAATAGTAAAATCATTGATTACATGCTAAAAATTGACAGATGTGTCACAGAATCTATGGGTATTAAAAGGGTTTTGGCTGTTCTTTTTATTAAGAAAAATGCAGTTTCAACAACGTTTGCTATCTTAATTCTCACCGGGGCAACCCATGCATAAAAGTAAAAGAATGAGTGGATGGACAAATGGAAATATATTAAAAAAAAGTGAAAATAAAAAAATTAAAAAACTGGACAAGATGTACCAATCGATTTATCTTACTTACTTTCCTGTGTACTTTATATCAAATCATTGTTAAAATATCTCTAGTATTATTTACGTCAAAAGCAAATAAAAACAAATTATTTGTGTGTTTATCATTATTCAATGGTAGTATTCCTACCGGTGTTCATTCCATGTGGATACCAGTGAGAAGATAAATCTCCTTTTTTCTTGCGTAAACGTAATAACTCCAAAATATTGAGCTGTATTTAGCATGCTCAAATAGTCAATTAGATGTTGCCATTTATAATAAACAAATAAGAGCATTTTTCGTTAGAATGTAATATTCTTCTGTTATGCCTATAACAGTTATTGATAATTTTGTTTTCTGGTGAACTTTAAAAATAAAAAAGATATGAAAGAATATAATCACATTTTTTTAATGTTTCAAGTTAGAAATTTCAAAAATAAAAATAGAAACAGTATATGCAAAATTAATACTTTTACATTAAAAGTCAATTTCTGTGCATTTATATTTAAATTAAGATTTTTACGCAAAAGGCGGTGGCCTAGAAGAATGGATATGGAATGGCATCCCATCGTGTTTACAACAAGCTTAGCAAATGGGCAGATCTCTTTAGAAGAGCATAATTAGAAGGTATTTTCCTTATACATTTAAGCCATTTTAGATATCACCTTTAAACTCAACAATTAATAGGAGACAGGGCCATTTTTCTAACAATTGAAAAAGAAAGCTGTTAAATGATATGGCTTTATCAGTAGGCTAATTTTGACCTACCATTTTAGCCTACAGCCTACAAGTATTGGTCTCAATTTAATGTATTTGCACTCAGCAGTAGTACTAATTTTTAGAGTTCACTTGAAATTCAGGGCGTAAGTCCTGTATTTGATGAAGACCTCAATTGTCTCAGGGCTCCACATGTTTTTTATTGCATGTTTGGTTAGTTTTGACTGCCTTCCTGTGCTCTATTTTTTAATGCTACACTATTAGCTTTTTTAAAATCTAATCAGACAAACATTTGAGTCTCACTTTCATTATTTTTTCATTAACTACTGTATTTCTTCATTTTGCTTACTTAATAACCTTATAACAATGTAGCATAAAAATGTAAAATAAAGAATTTTAGGTCCACAAGACTTTCAGAGGTTGGACAAAGTGAAAACATTGGATTTTTACACAGATAACGTTTCATATTAACTTTCTTATAATTGGAATCTTGTCATCTTGAGAATGTAATAAATTGAAAATATATTGAAAATAGTTTTGCATGCCAATTGGCCTCTTTATTAGGTCCAAATGCTACACCAAGCAGCCAATCATGTGGATGCAACTTAATATACAGAGCATGAGGTCATGATCTAGAGAATTAACTGTTGTTCATCAAAAAATTACAGTTGACAACATGGTGACCAAAACAACAATGACCATATCAGGTTTGTTAATGACAAGCTAGATGTTAGCAGCATCTCAAAAATACTGATCCTCCTAAGGTTTTCACACGCTTCACTCTATATATTTTATGAGAATGGTACAATAAGATTGAAAAAAGTATCCAGTGAGTGTCAGTTCTAAGTGTTACAACACCTTATTAATGAACAAAAAATGCCCAAAAGTCATAGAATGTCCAAATTCAATTAAGCAAATAAAAAATCCACACATACTAAAATAACTGCATTTTATACCAGTGAACACACATTGTGTTGAGGTTTAAAATGGGGGGTTGCAGCGGCAAGAGACCATGCTGGATCAGAAAGATGAGGCTGCATAGGTATGTGATCTGCAAAAGTAGACAACTGAAAATTAGAAAAATGTTGTCTGATCAGACAAATCTAAAGTTCTGCTTCGGACAAATGAACTAGAGATACACTCTGCCTTGTGTCAAAGGCAAAGACTAATGGTGATAGCATAGTGGTCTGGGGATCGCATTCTTGACAAAGTCCAATAAAGCTTTTTTTGAAGACACAAGTTATTTAAGCACCACTGGCGATGATATTGACCTCTTTAGGGTTACAGTCCATGCTTTTTTCAAATAGGTAACAACATCAGAAAAATGCACCATATCAAAAAACACACATCTCCTCAAGCTGATTTTATAAAGATGATAGGGACTTTGTTTTACTCAGATATCATGCGCAGCCCCAAGATTTCAATCAAACAAAGGAACTTTAGGATGAGTGTAGTCAGTGTAATCAGTAGTCATCAGTGTAGTGAAAAAATCAGATTTGATGTAAATGAAAATATGTGGCCTGACCAGCAGGAATGACAGGACAATCCAGAACTGGCCTTGTTCTTTCCAACATATCTACCTACACAATAAAATACAGTGTACTTTGTTCCTGTAACATACAGTATAACTTAATTTTTTGAAGGCTTCCAGATTTGTTCTTGGTTCTATGTGTAACATTATAATTTCTGTTTTAAATAAAAATAAAATCACTTAACAAATGTTACAGTTTTTATGTCTTGCAGAAAATACCAATGTAGTAGAACTTTGTAATGTTTTCGAGAACATACTGTAAGTACATGTGATTTGGTGCATAAGCAAATTCAGGCTATAGAGAAATGTTAATGAAGAAAATTGAAATTAAACCTTGAAATACTTCCATAGTATATTTAAAGGTTGACAACATGGCTAAACAGTTTGACTTGTAAGTCTCCAAGCATTGGTTTAGAGATTTCACATTTTGGTGATATTGACTAAATGGTTCACAAGATAATTGCATTTTGAAACATGAATGAAAGGTTTTGAATAAATTAGTTCATTTTGCTGGTTATCCAAATTATTGTGCTACAGTGTACAAACTGCTTTGAGAAATGCACAAGCAGTTGAGAGAGCCTCAGGACTATTTAGAACAATTGTCTAAATCAACTGAGAAAAACTGTAATGATTGTGATTTCATAACTTCAATAACTGGATATAGCACTGAATTCATAATCATCTATTTCTTCTTGAACCAGTCTAATCCATTTCAAGGTTATGAGGGACCAGAGCCCACACCAGCAGCATCAGGCACAGAGCAGCAACCAAACATGGATGCGACTCCACTGCTTTGCAGGCCACACTCTTGCACATACTCCTACTCAGTTAGACTGGACCAATTTAGAGTCACTGGAGGAAACCAAAGTACTCAGATGAAAAAATCCAAGTGGACATGGAGATACCTTGATATAACATGTGTACTCCACACGGATGGTAACTGGAGTGGAGATCAAATCCAGTACTCTGGAGCTGTTTTATACACTAAAGAGCTACACTTTGTTTGAAAAATAATGTAAACACTGCCAGAACTTTAATTTGCTGGCATGGATGATCTGTGCCTTTAATTTAATCATCAGCAGTCCAGTAAAACTTGTAATTGCAAGTTTCACATTAAATATCTTTATAGAAACATAGAACTGAAATAATATGACAATGAGTGAAACTATTTTTGAAACCAGACTTGAGTTATTTTGCTTTTTGACTTTATGCCATATTATTAATTTCTAAGTGCTAGTACTCATGCAACTTCCAGGAAGCAGTACCCTTTGAGGGAATTGTCCAAGTTCTTCCAGCATTCGTAACATTTCCTCACACAGTTTTTAACTGCATGGCTATGTCAAGTTATAAGCTCACATTTTCCCTGACTTTAGTGTGTGTCTTCTGGCAGACAGGTGAGAATTTTAATGTTAAGGTTGATTAATGTTTTGTGCTCATGGTTAATGTCATTTAGGTAACCCTGAATTTAATAAACTGGTCAAAACGTGAATGACAGAAAAATATATACAAGAAATCAATTTATAACTGAAATATGTGACAATAATGACTCTACAAACCTATGAAATACTTTTTGTTTTCATTTCAGGTGGAGTGAGTTTGTTACCAGTTGAACTGAAACCAACACAAGTCACAGTTGATGAAGGAACTTCAGTTAAAATGATTTGCTCTTGGAACGTAACACAAGATATAAGGAGATTAAGTGTGACTTGGAATAATATAAACAACTCCTGGAGTTTCTTACATATGTACAATCAAACAAATAAACATAAAACTGAAGGAAACAAAGAGGGGACAATTTCAGGAACAAATGCAATAATAGACATTATTAACACTACAATGAATGATTCTGGATTGTACCAGTGTGAAGTTCGGATAGAAATTCCAGCACCACTTCTTAAAGGGAAAAGTAATTTGATCGAACTACTCGTTCAAAAAAGTAAGTATTCATTCAAACAGCAGAATACAATTTTCCTACCATATTCTCTATTTATAAAAAGTATTATGATATGAAATAATACAGACACTTTTAGAATATAAATAAGAAAAAAAATAGTAGTATGATAATTTGCCTAGCATAGCTTATGAATTATCTTTCTTACATGTGATATGCTGAAAATGATATCAATACTGCCAGGACCCTAGGGTGCTACTTTCAGCTACATTCTGAAGTACAGTGGTGTGAAAAACTATTTGCCCCCTTCCTGATTTCTTATTCTTTTGCATGTTTGTCACACAAAATGTTTCTGATCATCAAACACATTTAACCATTAGTCAAATATAACACAAGTAAACACAAAATGCAGTTTTTAAATGATGGTTTTTATTATTTAGGGAGAAAAAAAAATCCAAACCTACATGGCCCTGTGTGAAAAAGTAATTGCCCCCTGAACCTAATAACTGGTTGGGCCACCCTTAGCAGCAATAACTGCAATCAAGCGTTTGCGATAACTTGCAATGAGTCTTTTACAGCGCTCTGGAGGAATTTTGGCCCACTCATCTTTGCAGAATTGTTGTAATTCAGCTTTATTTGAGGGTTTTCTAGCATGAACCGCCTTTTTAAGGTCATGCCATAGCATCTTAATTGGATTCAGGTCAGGACTTTGACTAGGCCACTCCAAAGTCTTCATTTTGTTTTTCTTCAGCCATTCAGAGGTGGATTTGCTGGTGTGTTTTGGGTCATTGTCCTGTTGCAGCACCCAAGATCACTTCAGCTTGAGTTGACAAACAGATGGCCGGACATTCTCCTTCAGGATTTTTTGGTAGACAGTAGAATTCATGGTTCCATCTATCACAGCAAGCCTTCCAGGTCCTGAAGCAGCAAAACAACCCCAGACCATCACACTACCACCACCATATTTTACTGTTGGTATGATGTTCTTTTCTGAAATGCTGTGTTCCTTTTACGCCAGATGTAACGGACATTTGCCTTCCAAAAAGTTCAACTTTTGTTTCATCAGTCCACAAGGTATTTTCCCAAAAGTCTTGGCAATCATCGAGATGTTTCTTAGCAAAATTGAGACGGGCTCTAATGTTCTTTTTGCTTAACAGTGGTTTGTGTCTTGGAAATCTGCCATGCAGGCCATTTTTGCCCAGTCTCTTTCTTATGGTGGAGTCGTGAAAACTAACCTTAATTGAGGCAAGTGAGGCCTGCAGTTCTTTAGACGTTGTCCTGGGGTCTTTTGTGACCTCTCGGATGAGTCGTCTCTGCGCTTGGGGTAATTTTGGTTGGCCGGCCACTCCTGGGAAGGTTCACCACTGTTCCATGTTTTTGCCATTTGTGGATAATGGCTCTCACTGTGGTTCGCTGGAGTCCCAAAGCTTTAGAATTGGCTTTATAACCTTTACCAGACTGATAGATCTCAATTACTTCTGTTCTCATTTGTTCCTGAATTTCTTTGGATCTTGGCATGATGCCTAGCTTTTGAGGTGCTTTTGGTCTACTTCTCTGTGTCAGGCAGCTCCTATTTAAGTGATTTCTTGATTGAAACAGGTGTGGCAGTAATCAGGCCTGGGGGTGGCTACGGAAATTGAACTCAGGTGTGATACACCACAGTTAGGTTCTTTTTTAACAAGGGGGCAATTACTTTTTCACACAGGGCCATGTAGGTTTGGATTTTGTTTCTCCCTAAATAATAAAAACCATCATTTAAAAACTGCATTTTGTGTTTACTTGTGTTATATTTGACTAATGGTTAAATGTGTTTGATGATCAGAAACATTTTGTGTGACAAACATGCAAAAGAATAAGAAATCAGGAAGGGGGCAAATAGTTTTTCACACCACTGTACCTGTAGTCCTTTAGGAAAATAATTGTCTTCTGACATGCTCACATCTCCTCTTATCCAACTTCAGCCTAGATCTCAGTCTTTTGCACAGTTTATCTTAAGGAAATGGCTGGTGCTCGCCTTATTAATTTAGGACTTCCAAAACATTTATAGAACAATACCACCCCACTGTGTAAATATGTTGAATATTTTACCCTCCTATATATTTATGCATGAAACTTCATATATCATATATCAGGCCAAATAAGAATTATTTCCTGCTCCACCTACACATGTTCTTCTGGCTCTATTGATGTGTTCTCAAACATCATTCCTACACTATCACATTGGGTGCATTTTGTTGTTTCAAGAATTTCTTTATTGAAAGGCCCATTTGTACTCAAATCATATTATTTTCTTATGCTACATGTACTCAAATCATATTTTTTATTAATGATGCTGGCTCCCATACTGACATAGTGGTTTAACAACAGATGCAAACTCGAATCACATGATGAATTTTCTTCATAAACATCTTCTACATTCTTTGTTATTTTACATAGCCTACGGAGCCTACAATTCATGCTGAGTGGTAGCATGGTGTGTGTTGCTGAAGTGTGAACATATGATTCACTGTGTTGCAATGATAAGTGCTGCTGTCTTATAGTTCTAGAGACCTTGGCGCAAATCACAATCTGTATGGCCTCTTCCCATGTCTGCATGGGTTTGTTTCTGATTTTATGCAAAACACACAAATGTTGGGTTAATCTGAGAGTCTAAACCAGCTGTGAGTGTATGCGGCAGTGAGCAACCACCGTATCCTGGGCTGGGTCTTGCCAGGCACCGGATTTCTGAAACATTGAAATGATTAGAAGGAATGATTCAGCCTAAAAGTCCATGGTGGTTCTTCTTCCCTCTGTTAGGTCCTTGCTGTGTGATACAGTGCACACATGTACATAATATGTTGGACATACTGTCACAAGTTCAATATACAGTACCAGTAAGTTCCTCTAATCTTGCATTTGCTATTTTTGCTATTATTTTCTTACAGTATCTTAAAAATGAATAATAATATTACCTTACAATATCAAAAACAATATTCTGATGCCTGTATTCCCTGTTTTTGTACAGGATTTCAAACAAATTCGGATCTCTCTGTTGTTACTGTTAGCATCATAACAATTTCAGCTGGATTGGTGGTTGTTTTTATTGTGGTAGCTGTTTGCAGATGGTTAAGAAACTACACATCCTTCAAAGGGGAAAATCCTATTTATGAAAATCAAAGAAGTGAGTTTAATTTTTTCTTTTTCTAATTTATTTTCTTTTTCAATTCATAATTATCATAAAATAGAATCCTCTTTTATACTCGCAAGTTGACTAGCTTCACTAAATTAACAGATAGGATGCTTATGAGTGTATAAACGGTATTATTCATTTGATATGCACTACCCTTTTTCTTTTTTATCACAAAATATGTCTGCCTTCCAGGAAACTTGCCCAAAGAATAGGAAGTTGACATTAAACTAACAGACCAAAATACTAATTCATACCATACCATTTTCTAAGCCTGCTTAATACTGAAAAGGGTCGCGGGGGGCTGGAATCTATCCCAGCAAGAATAGAGTACAAGGCAGGGACAACCCCCTGGACAGGGCACCAATGCATCACAAGCTGAACACTCTCTCAATCATACCAGGGCCAAGTTTGCTTTGCCAATTCACCTGTGGGAGGAACCCAGAGCACGCAGAGGAGGGAGAACTCGGGCCACAAATCCTGGTCTCCTTACTACAAGACACTAATGTTCACACTGCATCACCACAATGCCCAAAAACTAGTTCTTTCATTTGATCGCTCCTTATGTCATGTCACCCTTGTATGTTTTAGGATAGCGTAGTATAACATCTGGTAAGGCTTTAGCAATTATGGGGCTAGTTTGAATAATTTTTGCTCTTGCCCCTAAACCTAACATTATTTCAAATTAAGTATCAAAATATAAGATACTATGTTGTATTAAAAACAAAACAATCTAACAGTAATTAAAATCGGTGTGGAATGATCAAGGCAGTACTTCCATATAAATTATGCTTTAGTGATACTTCAGGAAATCATTCAATGGAAGATTTTACAATATGATACAACCAACTGTGCTGTGTAATAATATACAATCAAGTACATTAACAATTTTTATTATGTTCACAGATAAATGTAAAATGAGTAAAATGAATAAGAAACTGAATCAAATAAACAACTTTAAATAATATTAAATTTTAAACTAAAAGCATAGGGTCAAACAAAATAAACAAGTTGCACAGACAGACAGATAGATTGGTGCAGGGGTGGCTTAATGTTTCTGTGCATGTCAGTTTTTACAGATCTAGGTGTGTGATTGTGTTTGAGTGTGTTCATATCTTTCTCTTCGTTATCCAGCAAGTGCTCTGGCAGAGCAAACAAGCTGTCAGATATCTTCATTTATAAATTTCTTCTGAGTGTGTGCATGTTTATGGGTAAGACTGCACTTGCATGTGCCTCAATGTGTGTGTACAAATACATTTTAAAAAAATATATGTATCTCAAAAACTACTCATGAAAAAAAATTGAAAATCAACAGGTCTGGTCCCATGACTAAATGGACTAGACTGCAAAAATCATATTTAAACTTAAAACTATTTTAACAGCATTTATTATTGAATGTTGGTCAAACTGGTTTTGGAGGATATGGGGATAAATACTGGACCAAACTAGACCAGAAACAACACATCTGGAACCTGTAAAGAGCCAAACATGTTGCAACTTGGTTGAAGAATATAGGACATTTTTTTGGAAGTTGTACATATGTCGAGGCATTCAGGGTGGATATATCAAAAACTTGTTCTGGATTATTACATCTTTTCTAGGAAGTAGTCACATAGGAGCTCTATACAATGCAAAAAATTATCTGATGAAAATTGCAATTTTAAGACATGAAAATCAATTTTGATGTTCCACAGACACACTAACAACTAATAAATATACTGTATTGTAACTAAAAATAACAGCAGTACAAACTCAAGCAGAACATCTTAAATGGAAGGAAGATTATAAGAATCTGGGAAAATAGTAGGCGGCACAGAGTTCCAGATTGTAGAAGCAGAAGGAAAGATTTAATAGTTGTGTCTGTTAATGAGATCGATAATTAACTCCACACAGTAAATGGTAGAAACTGAACACAGTGGTACACAGATGAGGTGCACCGTGGCACAATTCTGTATTTTTGAACGGTAAAAGGGCTCCCATTTCTCACTTGGTCAAACAGGCTCAATTGGCTATGACATCCATCAAGAAAAGATAACATTCCCTAATGCTGAGTTCACATACTACTTGAAAGATGGAAAGTAAAAGCTTCCACTTAAGAAGTTTAAAAAGTTTTAAAAAAAGAAATGTCCCTTTTTCAGGACTGTGTATTTCAACAATAATGTTTTAAAAATCCAAATAACTTTACAGATCTTCATTGTAAAGGGTTTAAACAATGTTTTCCATGCATGTTCAATTAACCATAATCAATTAATTAACATGCACCTGTGGAATGGTAGTTAAGACCTTAACAGCTTACAGAAAGTAGGCATTTAAGGTCACAGTTCTAAAAACGCAGGACACTAAAGAGACTTGTCTACCGACTGTGAAAAACACCCAAAGAAAGATGCCCAGGGTCCCTGCTCATCTGCGTGAACGTGCATTAGGCATGCTGCAGGGAGGCATGAGGACTGCTGATGTGGCTAGGGCAATAAATTGCCATGTCCGCACTGTGAGACGCCTAAGACAGCGCTACAGGGAGACAGGAAGGACAGCTGATCATCCGGGCAGTGGAAGAGCCCGGATCTCAATCCCATTGAGCACGTCTGGGACCTGTTGGATCGCAGGGTGAGGGCTAGGGCCATTCCCCCCAGAAATGTCCAGGAACTTGCAGGTGCCTTGGTGGAAGAGTGGGGTAACATCTCACAGCAAGAACTGACAAATCTGGTCCAGTCCATGAGGAGGAGATGCACTGCAGTACTTCAAGCAGCTGGTGGCCACACCAGATACTGACTGGTACTTTTGATTTTGAGCCTCCCTTCATTCAGGGACACATTGTGAAACATTTTTAGTTTATGTCTTATGGTGTTGACTCTTTTAGTGTTCATACAAATATTTACACATTAAGTTTACTGAAAGTAAAAACAGTTGAAAGTCAGAGAACGTTTCTTTTTTTGCTGAGTATATATGTGACTACTATGAAGCTATTCTAAGACTCATGAAATCTAGTTAACAATGATAAAAGTGTGCTTCTGCAACTGCATCAGCACCATCATGTCATCTATGGATTTAGAACCTTTCAGCAAAGAATGGAATGTAGCCTACAACACAATAATAAAAACTAGAGAAGTATTATAATTATTTGTACCTGACTTATAGAGATGTACTAATGAATGCAGTAAAAATAACAGTCTGAAAATGCAGAGCATTCAATAGATAATTATGTGGTTTGTAAAACTTCTGGATATTTTAAAGATTTAATTATGTACATGTATACAACTAGTGAAGCAAAATATGTATCAGGTTCATCTAAAATCCTGATTATTATACACCACACACTAAGAGGAACTTTTTACTCCTTACTCCTTAAAGGTACTACTCAAGCTTGATGAAAGCTTTATTTACAAGTATAATATATTAAGGTAAAGAAAGCAGCCTCTATAAAACCATTTAGAAACAGCAAGACCTAGTGAAAATGCTTTGCAAACATGATACTTTTTTAATGACTAAATGCAATTTAGATTTTTTTCAGATTACTAGATCCTCATCCATAAAAGTGGGTGAAACCACTGGAAATCGCTCGATACAATACAACTGATTGAACTGTACAATAATCAAATACATTAACTTACATAATATTTCCTATGTATAAAAATAAATGCAGATTAAAATGAAGAGGAAATTGAATTAAATGAACAACCTCAATAATATTTTATTTGAAACTAAACACATTAGATCAAATGAATTAAATAAGCTGCAGAGACAGACAGATAGGTACAGGGGTGACTTAATGCCTCTGTGCATGTCAGCCTTTACAGACCTAGGTGTGTGTGTTCATGTGTTAATTTCTTTTTCTTTATCATCAAGTATATGCTTAGGCAAACACACCATCAGCTATTTTCACTTACAAATTTCTTTGAATGTGTGTTTGTGTGTGTGTGGTGTGTGTGTGTGTGATTGTGAGAGCCTCTGTGTATGTGTACATGTATGTTTAAATAAACTGCTAAATTTAGCGAAAGTGCTAAAATTTAGCAAATCAAAAGGCCAGGTCCCTTGATTAAATGTAGCAGACAACAAAAATCCTGGTTAAATAGCGTCTGACATTAATCTATTTAAAAGATATTTGGGGTAAATACAATAGTATTTGTATACTATTTGTATGATTTGTAATAGTATAAAATTGTACTAAACCAAACTAGACCAGAAGAAATAGGCCTAGATCATTTAACAAGGAAATCACAAAGCAACTATTTCGATGAAGATAATTCCGTTTTTTCAGAAGTTAGAGTTGTACATTGGTCTTGGCATTCATGGCAGAAATCTCAAAAACTCAAATCTCAAAAACTATTTTTTTCTGTCTTTGCTGGGATATAGTTATTTGGGACTCTACACAATGCATGCCAAATAATAGATAATTTTCAGTTGAAAACGATAATTTTTAAAACATGAAAACCAAATTTGATTCACCATAGACACATCCATACAGAAAATCAACGTCTCTCGACATTTTGAACATTATATAGTCAGAATCTCAACTTAAGATGATAACATTATTTTAAGCATTTTATTGATTTTACTAAAATCAAATAGCATTCCATACAAGCAAGTCAAGTTTAACAAAACTAGGTTAAAAAAAATCAACCCCTACCCATAAGAAAGAGAGCTAGGCCAACAGAGTAATACTTTAAACTAGTACAAATTGGTCATGGAGACATTGCTTCTGAACTTTTGCTGTCATTTTGTAGTTTTAACTTAAGATAAGTCAGCTTTGATCTTAATTTCCAATTTTCCCAGGAGTTATTGCCATGAAGCAATATTGTTGCGTTGGCATACCTAGAGACAGAGCACGCCCAAAACAAAACAAGCCTCCCAGTAGCAGCGTATGAGAAATAAAATTGAGATATCTATTGACAGTACAATCCAAATACTATAAATATAAAATATAGTCTTAAACAGTCTTGAGAGAGTAAACTCAGGGAATGATGTTAAACAGTAGCCCTGGATAAGCATAGTAAGCCCTAATACAATAAACCAAGGGTATGATGTTAAACAGTCTCCTTAAAAAAAAATGCACACATACATACATGTATAAAATTGTAAAATTAAAACATAAAAAGTGGCTGAGAAGGAAATAGGATGTGTAATTACTGTACCGATACCTTTTCAAGTGGATCAAACAGTCGGTAAGATCTTCTTTGCCATGCTAGGACAGGATGCAATTTGCGATTGTATTTGAAAAAGTGTCGGGATCAGTTTTCTTAGCTCTTTTTCTGCTTCCTCCATGTTTGGGCTGTGAAAGGAAGACTAAGTACCCATACCCTGAATTTAATTTCAGTTTCTTGAGTTATGAGGCAGAAGCTCTGACCAATGCATTGTTGTGTGAAGCATGACAAATTATAGTAACAACATCCTTCATTTATTTACCATTTAATGTTAAGGAAGCTTAAGTTAGTGTCTCATAATTTAAAATGTTAGAGGAAAAAATAGCAATTTTGCAATTTACACCATAATAATTTACTTAACTGAGAGCTCTAAAGTATCTTTGATATTCATACTACATATACTGTACACAAATTATTTTCACTAATACAATAAATACTTTTTTCAGAAAGATTTCTTAATGCTGTAATAAATCCAGAAAGGAAAACATAAACACTGTTCATTTTTGTCTATAAAATTCCATTACAAGACATAATTACAAGTCAGTACAGTAAGAAAAACATCTAAAAGCTATATTCAAATATGTAAATAAATATTTTTTAAATGCTGTTTAATTTCTTACATTACTACTTTCAGAGTCAACTGTCCTATTTATGCACCTAGTTTAACTTCATGTTTTGCCATATAAGTACAGGTACACTGATATATTTACACAAATCTGCCACCTTAGTTAAAAAAGCAGGAGGTATTATGTATCATCATATTGAACTACAGCAGTTCTGATGTTATGCCGTTCTTTTGAACCCAGCATGGTTATTGAACACTGACATCCTAAATTGATAAAAAAATTTTCTACAGTAACCTACCGCCTCTTAGTAAACTGAGGCAGCTAGCTCACACCTGTCACTTGTGAGATAGATAGATAGATAGATAGATAGATAGATAGATAGATAGATAGATAGATAGATAGATAGATAGATTTATTAATTCCAAGGGGAAATTCACATACTCCAGCAGCAGCATACTGATAAAAAACAAAACTCTCCAAGAACATTATATTGTCCAAAATGACTCATCTGTCCCTGTCTGTTTTATGGGCTGCTTATGGTCACCTGACAGGTTAGTGTCAGCTCGAAAAAGCTGATGTGCTCAGTAGACAATTATCTTCACATAAAGCTTTGATTTTTAGCAGTGACATATGGCAGATAAACATTTTATAATGTATAATGACTTTTTAGATGCAGTGGTGCAAGTTTAAAAGCAGAATCGGGGTACAAACTGAACATCCCAAGTGTGCAAACTTCTAGCATGCAATTTTTACACAATGTCCAAGGTTGGCTCCTTCTTTTTACCCAATGCAGCTTGTTAGAATCCAGCATTCTTGACCATGAACTGGACTTGCAGGAATTAATAACACTGTGTACTAACTCATAACAAGCTGTACTAGAAAATATGGTATTACTGTATGATTGTAATGTGCAAAAAAAAAGCACTGTTGTCATGTTTGATTATAAAGCATTTTGTTTATTAATCATCACGTCCGGGGATTTCATTCATCAAAACATCTTTGCACAATGTCAAGAGCACTGCAAGCAACCTCATGAGTGATACAGAAGTTCAGCTAAATTTTTACTACTTATCATTCTCATTGAGGATCAAAATGAGCTTCACTTTAACCCACTGATCACAATGGTAGACAGTGAACAGTACACCAGACCAGAATCCATCTTCTCTATCCACCTCTTTCCTTCTGTTTTGCACATAAAAGCAGCAGAAATGCACAAAGAATACAGCATACCTGCTGCTTCTTGGCACGTCAGTCTGTTGTAGAAGAAATGTTTCATAACCTCTACGCAGCAGATAACAAACACCACCCCATTCATTTGATTTTTCAAAACATTTTCTTGTTTTCTCTTGGCAACCACCAAATGTAATATTAGTATAAATAAAACATAACTGTGGCCCATTGTGTTTCGTAAAAAAAGAATGAAATAAATAACAGTTGACCAATAACCACATCCTCCAGAAAGCAATTTCATGGAAACCATTCACAACCAGATTTTAGAGCTGTGTAAAAATAACAGGTGACTTCTAAGAATGCATGACTTTAACATTTGATTTGACCTGCTCTTCATGCCTTCAAGTTTGAGGCCAGGCAACTTCTTTCTTCTTTACTGGAGCCATCTTACAGGAGGACAAAAGACATCAAGGCTGAAATTTTGATCTAGCTTATGGGAATAATCTTTTATAATTGCTCTAGTATGATAATCAGATATTGCAATAAAATAACATAAAATCACACCCTCTGATCTGCTTAATCTAATTCACAATTGCAAAGGATCAGATGCCCATATAAGCAGAACTTGACATAAGACACTAAACATTCGGAAAAGGGCAACCCTGCAGTGCCCACTTCATGTGTACACTGGGTCAGCTTTGAGTTGCCATTTAACATAAAACACACTTCTTTGAGAATGTGGGAGGCATATGGAAGGTGTATGTGGGAGGAACAGGCAACATCCACATGGACAAAAAGTCTAAAAGGACTTAAAGAAAAGGTTCAGACCAGCTCACACTGTATCATGTTAATTAATTTACATGTTTAATTTCTTAACTTTATATAATGAATTTACAATTCATATTTAGTGTGCATTTTCTTGGCTAAATTTAGTAAATGTACATTAACATTGTGTATCTTACATACATATTGCAAATATTATATTAAATTGTATACTGTATAAAATGCAAAGTTGACTAACTTACTCACTCTCATCAAAAAAACACTATTTTCCTGTTCAGTTATAAAGTTGAAATTTGGCAGGATGATAGACCCAGCTCAGTAGGTATCCAATAATAAAAAACATTTCGATATATCAATATTTAGGGGTAACCCCTCCCCCACACCCACCCATAGCAAAGGAATTACCCCTAAATACCTTGACGGATTTTATTGAAATTTGGTGACATTATTGAAAAAACAAAATTAGCTGACACGTGTTTCTGTATTTGTCCATATTTGTCAATAATAATATTATGGCGAAAGGGCTATTCTAATGCATTGCATCCTTTTCTTGGTGCCGTGCTCAGAAGTGATCTCACAGAGATATGAGACTTGCCATGTATGCAAAAGCAACATGCTCCAATTTCAATCCCCCCCAACCCTGCAATATCTTATACTAAAATGTGCTCTCATCTCCAAGGAAGACTGCTACACTAAAATGTCATGTAAAATTTGCAATGCATTGTGAAGGGAATCAAGAAATCAACAATACAGAGTACCTCCTGCATGGTTTCAATTCAACCACTGGATGGGATAATGGGTAACGTGATCTGTGAAGTGAAAGAAGGAAGATTCAACTATGTTCAAGCAAGACGAGTCTAGCAATAAAACTTGAGTGGTGTTGCCAGGGAGGGTGAAATACAGGAAAAGTAGTTCACTTGCATCCAACACAATCAGGTAGTGACTGCATTAGTTTAAATACTAGTGCAGCTCAGTTAACACATCCCACATGACCAAAAGGGAGAAGGGTGGGCAAGTATACATATACTGAATTTCATGAGATTATTACTTTTTACCTGTTCTCTTCTGTACAGTCCTTACTTCTGCCCTGTTTTAAACCTCACACATTAATATAAAATTGTTCCCTTAATTTTTCATATCAGTGTTCAGTGTTACTACTCAATTGTCTGGATATGGCTAGGGCTAAAAAAAAACAGAAGCTTGAATATACAACTGACAAAAAACATTAAAAGTAATGCTTGAGTGAATGATGCAAACAAAAGAAAAACAAAAACATGATTACCAGTTTCAATTCAAAACAATGGTTTCCTCTAAAATTGTGTTTTGTAGTGACTACCAACTAAAGCCAAGGCCATAGGAAAAGCAAGAACTAATCAATGGCAGAAATATTTTTGTCACATGCAATTGCAATAACATATTCAATGATAAGAAGCTTCAATCACCTAATAATATTACATAAAAAAAAAAAACTACAAATACATCTGACTAATTAATGGATCTACTAATTAATGGCAATCTGGGTGTGCAGTCAAGATGCCAAAATGCTCCAGGGGCTCCACACCCTGCTGGATAAAATGATTGAGCCCCCGCACACTGAAAGCAAGAGTGGGATGTTACCATGCCGCATTAAATGACTAGTCATCCACTTGGTGCATTGTTAAAAGTATGATAAACTCTCTGTTAAGGACATGAGTATCCCAGAGGCCTGTAAGGGTCTTAATCTGGGCTTGAACCAACAGCACTATAACTGAGGCCAACTGTGTTTGTAAATTTCCCTGGTAACATAGCTAGGTAGTATAAATAGTATATACATACAGTATATATATTGACATGAATGCGCTTTGGAGAATTACCTTACGGGCTCATCAGAAGTATATTATACCGCTCTCGGACAACAGGGAGCACTATCGCTAACAGTACCATCTCCATTTTCTACAGTGCAAAGAAGATCCCCAGTGATAGCAACCGACCCTGCCCTAGAAAGCCCAGACATCCCCAGAAAGAGGCACCTCATTTGGTTTTGAGCCCACTGCAGGACCGAACTCCTCCCAAGCCAGAGCTGTTCATTCAAGTTACTCAATTACAGCCAGGAAGGCAATAATCTCCACTTATTATTCTGTTTTCTGGATGCTCATGCACTTGTTTTATTTTTCATTACAACTAAACTAAATAAGGTGCCTCAACATTTCTATTTCTTTGTACTCGTTGCTTACTCTTACTCAACAACAATGTATATAAATAATGTATATAAATACATACATACATGCATATTGTGATCAACGATATGCAGTGGCGGGCGTCCCAGCCGGGAAGGAGGGTGGTTTCTTAAGCAGACGGTAGGCCAGCCCTATGCCACTCCAAGAAACGGGGCAAAGAAAACTCTTCCTTGCCCAGAATAGAAGCAGAGAAAGTCAATTCCAGAAGGAATACATGGGTGTACTGGCTGGGTTAGATCCATGAACAATACCAATCTGGGAGGCCTGTATAATGGAAGGACTGGGGAGAACAATGCATTTGGTACATTGCCTCCCCCAGAACATTAGATGGCAGCTACCACGGATTGCAACATTATAATGGGCTTGGAGTTCTTTGTCTCAGCCCTGTTTGGTACTGTGGGTGATGCCAGAGGATGCTGCGAAAACGTAAGAGCCATATGGCATGGGGTTTTTGCCTAAACCAGTACAAAAGGACTTGCCGCTCTCATCCAGGTGAGTCAGAGTTGGGTGGGAGTGAACAAAGCACACCTGGGTGGTGTTGAGGAATAGAAGAGAGACAGAGAGAGAGGGAGAGAGGAGAAGCTGAAGAGAATTTTGAGGATTATGATTTAGGACCAAAATCAGCTTTATTTGAAAGGGACTGGTGTCTGTGAAGTTGTGTCTGGGGTTTGGGGCTCATAATATATATTTATATACGGTAGCACAGTGGGTAGCGCTGCTGCCTCGCAGTAAGAAGAACCAGGTTCACTTCCCAGGTTCTCCCAGTGTCTGCGTGGGTTTCCTCCGGGTTCTCTGGTTTCCTCCCACAGTCCAAAGACATTCAGGTTAGGTGCATTGGAGATTCTGTATTGTTCCTAGTGTGTGCTTGGTATGTGTGTGTGTGCTCTGCGGTGGGCTGGCGCCCTGCCCAGGGTTTGTTTCCTGCCTTGCGCCATGTGTTGGTTGGGATTGGGTCCAGAACACCCCCGTGACCCTGTAGTTAGGATATAGCGGGTTGGATAATGGATGGATGACAAAAAGGGGCTGAGAACCTAATGAAGACTTTCATTTTACAAGAACAATAAGTGCCCTCAGATGTCAGTTACTAACCAGGTTAATAAAATATCCACACAAACGACAAAGGATTCTTGGATAATATAAAGCGTCCAAAATATGAATGACCTACTTGTTTAACACTTCATAGACTCAATAGTATGTATGCTTAGTTTCACTACAAATGTAAACACAATGATTTTATTTCCTTTCGGAAACCAATTATATTTCCTTCTACACTGAAATAGGCCTGTACTGTGAAATAAATTAATATTTTAAACACATACGAATGGATATAATACAAGGCAAAGTAGATTTTTAAAAGAATAACTACTTACCAACTGAAGAACCAAACTGCGTTTTGGTGACGAGATAAACAGATGGTGGAACTGCAGTAACACTGTTCTCGTTCACTATCTCTGTAAAAATTGTGAGTTTAATATTTTGGTAAAAATAATAGCAAAAAATATAAAGCACAACACTTTTAAACAGATGGAGCACAAATCGCAGGTCCGAGATATATAGGAGACACGCTTGCCTGTAGTGCGCGTTTCATCTTTTCTGGACTGGGAGGCAATTTAATGTTCACATTGAGACCTTTTGATATTATATATATATATATATATATATATATATATAGTGTGATCCCTCACTATATCGTGCTTTGACTTTCGCGGTTTCACTCTATCGCGGATTTTAAATGTAAGCATATCTAAATATATATCACAGATTTTTTGCTGGTTCGCGGATTTCTGCGGACAATGGGTCTTTTAATTTATGCTACATGCTTCCTCAGTTGCTTTTCCCAGTTGATTTCATACAGTAAATACAGTGATTTCATACACTATTGGCGGATGGCTGAGAAGATACCCAATCAGAGCACGTATTACATATTAAATAAAACTCCTCAATGACAACCGATATGCTTCCCATGCGGCGCTTAGCCTACTTGAAAGCCCAAACAGCACATATTGATTTTTGATTGTTTGCTTGTCTCTGCCTCTCTTTCTCTCTCTCTCTCTCTCTCTCTCTCTCTCTGACATTCTCTGCTCCTGACGGAGGGGGTATGAGCAGAGGGGCTGTTTACACAGAGGTTGTTTGCCTAGAGCAGGGGTGAGCAGATTCAGTCCTGGAGGGCCGCAGTGGCTGCAGGTTTTTGCTCCAACCCAATTGCTTAATAAGAAGCACTTATTGCTCAAGTAACACTTGTGCTTCACTTTAGTTGTCTCACTCGTTACGATTCTGAACCCTTATTGCTTGTTTTAGTCTTAAACAGATGTTCTCTTGGTTTTTAATGGCTTTTTATTAGCAATAAGATTCAAATGACAAAAGAAAGCAGCTTTTCTCTATTTAGCTTGTTACCATTTACACCTGTGTGTTTTTATCATGCACTATTGGCTTTAATTAAATACTTGGAAGGAAAGTGAAGAGAAAAAAGTGAAAGATTGAGTATTACTCCATTTTAGCCTTCCAATCATTTAGATGATATCCTTACAAAGGTGAAGAACATCTAGGATGTGAGACTGGCCTGATATGGCAGAGTTAAAGCACTAACAAGCCATCAAATTAAATTATTGTTTTCTAATTAAGCAACTGGGTGGCAGCAAAAACCTGCAGCCTTTGCGGCCCTCCAGGACTGAATTTGCCCACCCCTGGCCTAGAGGATACGGACGCTCCTCCAAAAAATGCCAAAAGAATACCTTCACATTGCTGCCTTCCTTGTAGCTGCTTTGTCCGGCGGTGCCTCGCAAACTTAAAAGCCCAAAAAGCCCTATTGATTTTTGATTGTTTGCTTTTCTCGCTGTCTCTCTCTCTGACATTCTCTGCTCCTGACGCACACTTTGAAGAGGAAGATATGTTTGCATTCTTTTAATTGTGAGACAGAACTGTCAACTCTGTCTTGTCATGGAGCACAGTTTAAACATTTGACTAAAGGGTATTATTTCATGTCTAGAGGGCTCTAATGATGTTAGAAAATGTATTTAGAAGGTCGTAAACAGATTTTCTATGCTTTAACTGCGAAAATATTCGATTTATAAATAAAGAATCCTACTTCGCGGAAATTCATTTATCGCGGCAGAGTCTGGAACGGATTAACCGCGATAAACGAGAGTTGACTGTGTATATATATATATATATATAGTATTCTGTTTTGTGATTTTTTAAAATAATATTATTGATAAATAATATCAAAATTTTATTACATATAATAATTGATATTATATATAAAATGGTTGAAATCTTTTTTTTACCTTACATTATGCCTGAAGTCAAATGTAAGATTATCTGTACTCTCTATGATTGTATCAAACCTATTAAATGATTTACTAATCTAATTATTGTTCTTCTGATTTTTCAAACAGCTGTTAAGATAAAAAAACAAAGGTAAGATACTTTATATTAATCTTTACCATGGCGCCGAATAACATTGATTATCTCATTAGAATGACACCTGTCAAGGGGTGGGATATTTTAGGCAGCAATTGAACAGTCAGTTCTTGAAGGTGATGTGCTGGAAGTAGAAAAAATGGACAAGGATCTGAACAACTTTGACAAAGGCCAAATTATGATGGCTAGACAATTGGGCCAGGGTAAAGCCCCCAAAGTGGCTGGTGTTGTGGGGTGTCCTCTGGCATGCAGTGGTTAGTACCCATCAAAAGCTGTTCAAGGATGGACAACTGGTGAACTAGAGACAGGTACATGGGTGCCCAAGGCTCACTGATGGGCATGGGGAGTGAAGGCAAGTCCATCTGATTTGATCTCACAGAACAGCTACTGCAGCACAAATTGCGGAATTACTTAAGGCTGGCCATAAGAGAAAGGTGTTAGAACACACAGCACATTGCAGCTTGCTGCATATGGGGTTACGTAGCCACAGACCAGTCCGACTGCCCATGCTGACCACTGTCTACTGCCAAAAGCCCCTACAATGAGCAAGTGAGTTACAGAACTGGACTATGACGTAATGGAAGAAGGTGGCCAGGTGTGATAAATCATGTTTTCTTCAGGCCATGTGGATAGCTAGCTGAGTGTGTGTGCGTAGTTTACCTTTGAAAGAGATGGCATCAGGATGCACTATGGGAAGAAGGCAATCCAGCAGAAGAAGTGGCATGCTCTGGGCAACAATCTACTGGGAAACCTTGGGTTCTGGCATTCATGTGAATTTTACTTTGACACTTACTACCTGCCTAAAGGTTGTTGCAGACTGTGTACACCTCTTAATGGCGATGGTATTCCCTGATGTCAGTGTAAAAGTATAGAAGTACATTTTTGAAGTGTGGGACTAGTTTTTTTATATTAGACTGGCTGTGGCACATGTCTAAAATGGGATGAAATTTAAGTACTCAACATAGAACTCAGTGTACTCAGCTTTAAGATTTGCAGTGCACCATTTATTGGAATGTATTTTATAATGCATGTAGTAATAAAATGGATAGCATTTTTCATTCCAGCAGATGGTGCATCACCAATGTTAGCATTGCTTTTAGGTATCCCATGCCAAGTGACATATAACAGAGAAATATCAACCCGACAGACGCACACACATACACACAGATAGGCACTTGTCCCATTATTAAGGTGGATTGGTGACTCTAATTAAATGCAATGTGGTGACAATGCCACCAACAGCAAGGTATAAATAATCTCTTTTGGAGAAAACTGATTTAACAGACTGTTCAGCGTCATTTACTCCACTTCACAAATTATTAAAGCACCCTCAATCAAAACTGTGTTAAATAATGGATAATAACAGACAGCAGTCCAGTTTTTAACTACTTAAAATGGAATACATATACTGCAGTTATAGTGACTGATTTACAGCTCTTTACCCATAGCTGTCAGATATTTTCATATACATTTGTGTCACGTAAGCATACTTTTACTCATCACTTGCTTTCACTTTTGAACTGGAAGTTGAACATATTGATTATTTATTTGGTTTGCATCTTAGTAAGGAAAAAGTCAAAAATCTGTGGCTGAGAGAAGAAAGGCTACAGAGAAAGGGTTGTTTTATATACCACAACTGTATTTTTTCCTAGTAGTGAGTCATGTACTGGTAATAAAAACAATAATCAATAATTGTGATCCAAGGTGGCAACATTCATAATGCAATAAAGAAAACTATAATGGGACTAAAAAAGACTTAATGCATAGAAAATCTGAATGGAGAAGTATGGCCATTTCTAGCTTTGGATAGTTTCTTATATGTTTAACTATTTGTAGGGTGCAGTGTAATAAATTATTAAAATCACACTATTTTGAGCATTGCAAAATATATTTATATTAGTATTATGAAATTTATAATTAAAAGTAACAGCTGTGAATTATTTTTATCTAATGAGAAGTACATGGATTCAAACATCTAAACTAATATCGGCTTTAAAATTTTACAGAATGAAGGGCTCCCATACTAAAGAACATAAAGAAATTTCAAGACAAAAAGGTAAGGCATTAGTTTATATAATAAGTTATTAAGATGAAAGAAACATCTCTAAATATTGGAGAATAGGTGATAATCAAGAGTTGCCAAAAAGACAGGAAAGAGCAATGAGGGTCTGAAGAATTAGTCTTACTGTAACTAGAAGTGGATGTAAAACTGAGGACAGGAAAGTAAAAGCCAAGGGAGGCACAAGAGGAATAAATGGTGGCAGTCACTTGCTCTTATACAGTAAATGACTGTGGTGAGCAATATGGTTGACCATTTAGAAAGCCATTTTTACACCACTGTTGATCTATAATTATCCCATTTCTGAAATACTAAATGGTGAATGGGATGTTACAGTACCAAAACTCTTGACATACTAATTTACACTTAGTTGAATTCATTAAGTTTAATTTTAAATTTCAGTGTTGATTTATGCATGTGTTCTAGATGCAAACTTATTTTTAATTATTTTATAAGTTGCAAACTGAAAGCTCTAAGAGTTACTGAAAGGCATGGATTTTAAGCTACTTTTTTAACTCTGGAAAGAAAGTTGAGGTTCTGTTACTTTTCCCAACTTAAAAAAGAATGATTTTAGTTTGAAATGGTTCAGTTATAAAAAGATGCAAATTGGTTGCTTCACATATTAGATCGTTAAAAATAGTACTAGAGAGTAAACTGGAGGGGAAAAAAATCAAGTGAAAAAGCCAATGCAGGACATGTTATATTATCTGAAAGATGGTAAATCATAAAAATAATTGAAAAGAAGAGCAGAAACCTGAATTAAATGGAGGAACATTCAATCAAAAGACCTGCATTATGCTGACAACAAAAGAAGACATATTAAAAATGTGTAAAACACGGTTATTTAACAGTGACATAAAACTTCAGGATGGTAGAGAAGGTAGCATTCCTATCTTACAGGATTCAGACTCGAGTTTGATTCACAGCTAGAATTACTTCTGTATGGATTTTTCAGGTTCTTCCCATTTCTATGTGTTTTTTTCTGTGGGAAAATGTGTTTCTTTTCATGGAACGTCAGTGACAATAGGTTGATGAATGACTGTGTTAGCCATGTGATTGTCTTGCCCCTGTTGCTGCTGAGATAGACCTTTTAATTCTGTGTATGGAAAAACAACATCATAAAATATGTGAATTAAAATCATACTTTTTCATAGTAGTAACTGAATCTGATTTTCTAAAAGAATATTTTTTACATTTTTTATAAATCCTATATTATTTGTACATAGTCCATTTTCAGGTCCCAGTTTTCCCTTATAGAGCCAGCACCTATCTCAGCAGCATTGGTGCAATGCAAGAATCAACCCTTAATGAGGCACCAGTCAGTTTCAGGATACACTCACATGCACACACCTATATTCATTTAAAACAAGTTAAACCAGCATCATTAGTTATGTTAAAATACATATCTTTGTTATATAGGAGGGAACCAGAAGTCTAAAATAAAAACCTACACAGACACAAAAGAAAAATTCAGACTCTCTTCATCAGCAACCAAATCAGGAACTAAGCCCGAGTCTCCAGTTTTAACCACAATGCTATCTATCATTTTTGCTTCTTACGGTAAATAGGATAAGTGGAGATTTTTAATGACCTTCCTTTTTTTGAATCTTCCTCCAGTGGCAGCTCGACGAAATCCAAAATCTGACAGCCTTCCATCCCCTGATTCAAGGTTAGTTTTCTACCCACACTTAGCATTTGAAGTTGCACTTAGCTTGCGACGTTCATCTTTACTGAATGATTTATCTGTCATTGCAGCTTTTGCTGGACCTGATAGAATGGTTATATCTATGGAGAGATTCTAATTAGACGACATGCAGAAAAAACAGCAGAATCTTTTTAAGAATGTTCAAAGACTAGATAATAAATAATGCTCATGGTTAATAAAACATGTCTTATTAAACTTGACCCAATACATAACAGATGAAAAAAATAATACTGAGCAACTCATGTCAAGCGCTCTTTTAATTAAAAGATTTGGGAAATTTTTTCATTTAAATCTCACTTCTTATATTCTACACCAGATAACCCCTCTCTTCATGAGGCAGTAAAGCTGTGATGGTTTATTAAAGATTAAACAAATAAATGTTAACGCAACAGAGAAGATTGGTAATTTGTTTCATTAATAGCAGTAATTGGGTTCTCCTTAAGAAACTGGCCTAAACACAAACTTGCAGTGAAAGGGGACACCACCTAGTTTGTAGACTATGTGTAGACAAGTGAACAAAGTGTATATATCTGCATCTACTGGGAAAACAACTATATCATTCTATCATTTTTAAAACATATGCCAGTTTTCATTTTGCTCATGGAATTATTTGATAGTTATAAAAAAGGCAGTAATCATACTGGATAATTTTTCCTTGAAATCATATTGACAAATGACAGCTGTCAATGAATATGTTTATACTAGTCACATGGTATCCGACTAAAATATATGTCTATATGATGTTTGAATGTACAGGTAGTAGTACTATATATACAAGGACAGTATATAGATACGAATACTAATCAGTAAGTACAGATACATGATATGAATAAATATAGATATATGAAATATTTCTATGTACAGAATAGATATATGTAAAACAGGTGAAAATATACATAGAGTAAAGTCAGAAGTTATTGATATTTAGGGAGGTCAGCTGTTGAGTGGTAAGGGTTGAGAGTTCAGAATGGTGATGGTGTTATGAAAGAAACTGTTCCTGAACCTGCTGATGTGGGACTGATGGCTCCTGTAGTGCCTTCTTAATGGGAGGAGGATAAATAGACCATGGTTGGGGTGAGAAGCCTCCTTGATGATGTTGCGAGCTGCATATATATTGTACCGTATATGCTGCAGCTCAGCAATGGACGGCAGTGGGATGCCAGTGATGTGCTGGATGGTTTTCATCACCTATCGCAGGATCTTTCTGTCAACTACCGAACAGTTGCTTTACCACACACCATAATGCAATTAGTCAGTATGCTCTTGAAAGTGCAGCTGTAAAAGTTCAACAGAATCTGAGGAGATAGGTAGGCTTTCTTTAGCCTCTGCAGAAAGTAAAGTACAAAATTAGCAAGAATAGTTACATCAGATATTTCCAAATATTAACAATGTTTGCTTTAATTGAAATGTTTATAGTCTAAATATTCTCGATTATAATAGAAAATGTATATTATTTCACTCTCTGACTGAGGTACATAGTGGGCTAGATTCCTAGTAAAGGATCAAAAATTAAAAATAACATTATATTCCTAACCTTGAAATACTCTAGAATGATACACCAAATGGTTATGTTTGAAATTTGTCATTTATAATCTTCTGGGAGTGGCCCTTAAGAGGACACAGTCCAAAGGTAAAGAATCAAATATCAAATAGGTTACCATATTCATAATCAGCAACCTTGAAATAGCATAAAATGAGACTCCACATGCCTGTAGTACTCTATTTTTTATTTTTTTTTTAAAAGAGTACATTTCACCACTCATATCCCATTTGAGGGTGAACCCCTGGGGTTGGTTGATGTGGGATGCAGAACTTCAAGTCCTTATGATCATTTCCGCTAAAGACACCTATTGGTTTACTCTTTGTCATAAGGGTGTAATTTCTTTCACAAAATATGAACCAAAAATGACTGTAACATGAGTTTTTTGGGGGGGTCTAGAGGTCCATAAATATTGAAGATCCCCAAAAAGCCTGAAGTCTTGCATAACTACTGTAGACATCAAGATAAGTCAAACAGTATATCATGTCATATGGGGATTTTCTTGTACTGGTGAGTCAGGAGGCGCTGGTTAAAAAAAAAAAGAAATCAGAGTGATTTCAAAGTAATAAATAATTCTTATGAATACAAAAAATGAAAATGCAATTTCAGTCTAATGTTTTTTAAATGTACATTATGCTTGTAAGTTGATGCCTTGTCTTCAAAAATCTACTCAAAACGGATCTGATGTATTCCAAATTCTGTAATAATTCCCACATTGCTCTTAACCATTCCATTTTGGTCCTGTAGGTAATATAAGGCATAAGAAGGCATATTATATTGAACAAAGAAGTAGGATTTACAGCTCACTTCTAGACATTTTTATGATATTCTTAAGTGTAGTTTGTTTTCAGGACCTTGCTGCCCTCTAGTGGCTTACCGCTGGTCATAATGTGGAATTCTGCTGTGCCATCCATTGTGTAGTCCAGCTGCGATATGTTACAAGCTGTGTATTTTGTTACAAGCTGTGTATTTTGATATACCACTTTCAGTGCCATTGTTGACTAACTGTTGCAGGTCATTTAAACTTTCTACATGTAATAGTATGTGTTGGGGCTCTCTTAAGCCATTCTCAAATCCAGATTATCAAACTTATGAAAATTGATTTTAATTAACAAAAAGAGAACACAAGCAGTAATCTGTTACACCATAAACAGACAATAACATCCCAACTGTCCCATCTGAGGCATGAATTGCACTCCATTCTTTCTGGTATGATTTGTGCATTTGCCCACTTGAATGTCCTCCTGTGCAACTGTCCTTTGCCTTCCACAGCCTTATTTTACCACCTATCTTCCTCCTGATAGTCAAGTCTCAAAATCTATCACAGGTCTGACCAGGATAAGTGTCAACCTCAGTAGCTACCCTTGAAACTGCTTCCCACTGCCTTGTACATATTTGTGGGCTACTACTTCCAAGGACTCACTCTATAAACATATGCTCTACTAGCACTCTGGTGATAGTCTGTCCTGGCCCGTTGTTGCCTGTAATACTGGCCCTCTCTTGGCACTGCTTCACAATCATTCCTCCCTTTTCATCAGTTTTCTTTTTCTTAATTTTTTTTTCATACTGGTCCATTCCAGATTAATTCATGACACTATAATGAGTACAATACAATTTATTTTTGTATAGACCAAAATCACACAAGAAGTGCCACAATGGGCTTTAACAGGCTCTGCCTCTTGACAGCCCCCCAGCTTTGACTCTCTAAGAAGACAAGAAAAAACTCCCAAAAAATACCCTAGTAGGGAAAAAAATGGAAGAAACCTTGGGAAAGGCAGTTCAAAGAGAGACTCCTTTCCAGGTAGGTTGGGCGTGCAGTGGGTGTCAAAAGAAGGGGGTCAATACAATACAATACACAATCTAATTTAAATGTTACTTGAAGTACTATATCTAAATATTAAAATGATTCAACTAAAGCAATAGTCTGTGTGCTACAGGCAAGGTTGGTACTGATATGTTATTCTTTGCAAGATGTGCCAGTACAGAAAAGACATAACACGTTCATGTTTATCCAATTTTCAAAATGGGGACAAGTACAGAGCAGAATTTAACAGTAGATGGAATCACATATTATGATTTGGATTTGTTTAGAGTCCTGGAGACCTCAGCCATCAAGCTGCCTCCCCCTATTGGCCATTCCACAGCTGAGTCGGGACTGGGCCAGCCAATCCAATGAAAGGACCCCTCTACACGATTCCTGTGATCTTCCATCAGGGATGACTTTACCATAGGCAGGCAAAACCACTTGAAAGGTGGGCCGTGGCACCAAGTGCCACATTTGAGTACCGAGAAGAGAAACGGAATAGGTGAGGGTTAGTAACAAATTATAACTATCATGTTACTTATGTTTTAGTGCTAATTGCTAACAACAGAGATACAGTCTGTACAGTTAATCAGCAGCTCTAGTCAGGATATGCTAAACTAAAGTAGTGAGTCTTCAGCCGGGATTTGAAAGCTGAGACTGAAGGGGCATCTGTTATAGTAGCAGGCAGACCATTCCACTGTGTATGGGCCCTGTAACTAAAAGCTCGACCTTCCGCTGTTATTTTATTAATTCTTGGAATCATAAGCAGACCGCCATCTTGAGATCTTAATGTGCACTCTGGTTTGTATGTCATGATAAGTTCAGACAAGTAGGCTGGACCTTGGCCATTTAAGGCTCTATACAGTATGTTAAAAGGAGGATTTTGAAAGCTGCCCTAAACTTAACTGGGAGCCAGTGTAAGGATTTAAGAACTGGAGTTATATGTTCGTATTTTCTTGTTCTAGTAATAATTCTTGCAGCAGCATGTTGGATTAACTGGAGGCTGTATTAAGAACATTATGAACATCCAGTGAACACCGCATTGAAGTTGTCAGTCCTGCTAGAAATAAATCCATCCATCCATCCATTACCCAACCTGCTAAAACCTAACACTGATTCACGGGGGGGTCTGCTGGAGCCAATCCCAGGACGCATGGCAGGCACAAACCCCAGGCAGTGCGCCAGCCAACCACAGGGCGCACACACACACACACGGGACAATTTATGTCTTTAAACTGTGGGAGGAAACTGGAGCACCTGGATCAGGGAGAACATGCAAACTCCATGCAGGGAAGACCCGGGAACCAAACCCAGGTCTCCTAACTGCAAGCAGCAGTGTTACCACTGTGCCACTGTGCCACCATGCCACCCCACTAGAAATAAATGCATGAATTAATTTCTCAGAATCCTGCTTAATTAGAAAGCACCTTAATTTCCCAACATTTTTAAGATGGAAGAAACATGATTTGGAGAAGTTTCTAACATGCACTTTAAATGACATGCTAGAGTCAAATATAACTCCTTGATTGCGGGCTGATTCAGTAAAATGAATGGTGATTCCGACTGAGTTAAATGATGACAAAACATTGTTGTGATCAGCATCATTTCCTCCAATAATTATAATCTCTGTTTAAACCATTCGCTAATCCATCCACTCCTTTAATTCATTAACACAACTAATTAAAGACAACATTGGAAAAACTTCTTTTGATCTAAAAGAAACGTATAACTTGGTGTCATCTACATATGAGTGAAAATTAACGTTATGTTTTCTAATGATAGAACCCAGTGGAAGCATGTAGAGTGAAAACAGTAAAGGTTCCAGTACTGAGACCTGCGGGACACCATATTTCAGTTCTGTGTATAATGATGGAGTACTGTCAGCACATTTCTGTACGTATCGGAATCGATTTGATAAATAAGAACTAAACTAAGAGAGTACAATGTCTGTAAGTCCAACATCATTTTCTAGCCTGTGCAGTAAAATAGAATGGTCAATGGTGTCCAACACTGTGCTTAAGTCTAAAAGCATAATTACAGTGGAGTTTCCTTCATCAGAGGATATCAATGACTGCAGTACCTCAGCAGAGTGGATTTTGCTGATGTACTCTTGTTGCTACGTCTAAAAATGCATTTGGATTTACGTAAGTGTTGACTCTTGCCCAATGTCCACTTAGATTGCACATAATTCACAATCCATTGGTGTCTTCCTACCAGTGGTTAAAAGATAGGCTCCAATTGACTGTACGTGAAGTCAAATTTATAAAGAATTTGATAAAAAAAAGGAACTATAAATATAATACAATACAATACAATACAGTTTATTTTTGTATAGCCCAAAATCACACAGGAAGTGCCGCAATGGGCTTTAACAGGCCCTGCCTCTTGACAGCCCCCCAGCCTTGACTCTCTGAGAAGACAAGGAAAAACTCCCAAAAAAACCTTGTAGGGAAAATGGAAGAAACCTTGGGAAAGGCAGTTCAAAGAGAGACCCCTTTCCAGGTAGGTTGGGCGTGCAGTGGGTGTCAAAAGAAGGGGGTCAATACAATACAATACACAATCTAATTTAAATGTTACTTGAAGTACTATATCTAAATATTAAAATGATTCAACTAAAGCAATAGTCTGTGTGCTACAGGCAAGGTTGGTACTGATATGTTATTCTTTGCAAGATGTGCCAGTACAGAAAAGACATAACACGTTCCTGTTTATCCAATTTTCAAAATGGGGACTGAAATCATACTTGAATAAAGCTTGTCAAGAAAAAGTTAAAAGTACAGTAAAATCCAGAAACATTATGTTACCTTTAAGCTTACATAAGGTTAAACAGAGTTTTTAAAAATACCACTATGTCATCCTTTCAATGGATGGTCTGCTTAGGAAGCCTGTAGATGACATTGTTAGATGTTAGATGGGGATGCATTCAAATTAAAAGTGCACATAACCAAAGAAGCAATGAATTTCAGTCATTAGGCAAAAACTTACTAACAAAGGAGAAGCAAATGTAACTGTACAAAATCAGGAGAGAAAAATAATGTTATCCTGAAGTGGCAATTTGCAGTCAAATCTCCACTCAAGTCCACTTAATGCAACATAATTCTCACTTACCTGTCCTCTTAAGCTTTGCTGTAATAACTTTGACTTAGTCAAGCATACATAGATATAGAAGAAAGCTCTATCCATAAATCCATTACCATGCCTATAAATCCATTAGACTAAGTTATAGAGAACATGCTGTGATTTTGCGAAATAAGCTACAGGGGAATACCCTCCACCTCTTTGTTCAAACAGCATCAAGACTGTGTAGAGAAAAGATTATTTTTATCAAAACTTACAGTTTTTCATCATAAAGTGCAGGCAATGTGATGCATAAGATAATGTACTGAACTTTAAACCATAATGTTACTGGTTCAGTCTCTTAACCATCCTGTGCTATGACTGTAAGTGTATGTGTACAATTATACTGATCCAGGTTGCCTTGCATAAAGGTGTCAGTTGTGTACAGTTTATAGCAGACAAGGTGGAACTTGACACACTTGCTTCATAAAAAATGAGAGTTGAAGGATATGATTATATAGTGCAATTGATTTACACCATGCTTTCCTTGGTCATTGTTTTTCAGTTCACACATCTATATCAACAGCAGAGATTTAAGGAAGCATCCCTTTCCAGGCAACCAGACCAAAGGTAATGGCATAAGAAAATTAAAGTGGGAATTTATACAACTAATAAAATTAGACTTCTTGAACATATGTCCTGATTGAGCAATACTTGGGGGAGACTGCATGTAAAGCTCTGTAACAGTGTTCTTTAAGTGAAGCACTCATTCCAAATGTGTCCTCTTCCTTAGTGTTTTGTAAAGCAAAATGCAAATCCGTTTACTGTAGTCAATGGCCAGCATTTGCATACCTGAGGCCTTTACCTCACTACTTAAACATTTAAAAAGCAGAGATAATTTGAAACTAAGGTATAATGTCTTCCTTAACATTTACGCTCATTTACATATCAAGAACCATGCTGTCATTTCTCATTTAAACATCAACACATGGCAATTTAAGAAAAATTTTCACTCATATGTAAGTATGATGCTAATTCAAAGCACTGGATCAGTTCCATAATTGAGGAAACATTCCAACACTTAACACTATCAAAAATTGAAAATATACAAAAATAAATGATTTGCCTACAAGACTCCCAAATCTCATGTTATGCCAATCTCTGTCTGTAGACTTATATTTCCTCCTTCTGCCAATTGAGACTGGACTCCAAATCATCACTTGGTTTGAGACTTATTGTGCTTGTGGGCACCAAGTTACTTTAAACTCCATTATGTGGTCACTTCCAATCAACCCCAAAACAACTGTGTGGTTTAGGTTTGGCTCTACTTTTGCAAATGAACCCCATGATTCAGTTTCTTTTAAAAAGCTATGCCCTTATAACAGCTTGGGAATCCTGGTCATTTCTCTCCAGCCTTGAGACTATGTTCTGTCCTCTATTGGTCATGAGGTACTTTAAACCTTTCGTAGCCTTACATGGCATCTGTCTCTCTCTGTCTCTCTTCTTCTGATGATGTTTGGGTATTTTTAGTACTGCTAGCACACTGGAGGTTGTCCCCCTACCTCTATCCTTGCATGCAGTGACTATACAGTAAACCTGGGAGTGCTTTTCTTAGAATGGCAATATATACTGCCAATGCATACTAACCTCTCATTTGTAAGACCTTGTGGACCTTGTCCCTGTTAAATGCCACCCTTTCCAGCCCCTTCCTAGTGTAACCTAAAAGTCTTTTCTTTTCTTTTATAAAGATCACCTTTAGTTTTATAATATAATAAATTGCAAGCCTTTTGTTGCTATCTATAAAGTCTTGAGGACACATACGCAATAATGCATATTTACTTGATAGTCCTATGATCATTATAATTGATGTTCTGTTTGCAATTGCATTATTGTAAAGTACTAGACAGCATATTTATTTATGAAGACACCAAAGGTTGGTATTAGCACATTACACCATATGGTCCCTACTTTGATTCTAGAATGGGCTGCTATCTGTTTAATGTGTTTTTTGTGGATTCTGAATTCTAGTTATAATCACTCCAACAGTAAATTGTCTCACTCTGACTATATTTACTGTGTTCTTGGACTGACTTCCCTTTCAGGTCTTGATTTCTCTATTTTTTTAGTATAAGCTTTGACTCTAAATGACTAAATTTTCAGTACTATTTTTTGTATTTAGCTTAAAACTGAAATGCTATAAGCTACATGTCACTGCAGTGATAAGCATACTTTTCTTCTCTAACAGTTTTTGAATTATCAAATACATGCTTTGGTAATGGGGATAGTGTAATAGTGCAGTGATTAACATGGCTGCTTCATGGATCCAGCATCCTGGGTTGAAGCCTGGTTGTTTTTTTATATGTAGCTTACATATTCTCTCTGTGTGTGCACTGATTTAACTAAAGATACTTTGGTGTTCTGCCCATATTCCCAAAGATGTCCTAGCCAGGTTAATTGGCAATTCCAAATTAGCTTGAATGTGAGTGTGCATGTGAATAGGTTCTGAGGTGGAATGGCACCTGGTCCAGAGTGGTTTCCTGCCTTGAGACTAGTGCTGTTAAGATACACTCCATCCCCCCTGATTAAGGAGGTTTGAGAATGCTATGTATATTATGATTTGGAAATCCTGAGGTCTTGTTTTAGGTTACAAGAAAATGTTGCAGTGAAATAATAAATTATTTTGAAATGCACATCTTCTAATTTTTTTTTTCTTTTTCCAGTGGTTACACACAAGAAGAAAGTCAGTTTACCACATGAGGATAGATCTAAAGATATAATAGAGGATATAGCTCCTAATGTATGAATTAAAACCTTCATTGCTTGTAATAATTTAATGAGCTCACTGTATGCAGGGTGGTGCTCCTAAATGTCACTTTCATTCATTCAATGTTGTTAAGTGTTAAGGTTTGTACTGTGAATGGAAAAAATAAAGAGCAAGTAAGTATGTTACCAATTGTGTGAGATACTTTTTATTTAATTGTTGATTATACATGCTTGTTATAATCTTTGTGAATTAAAAATAAAAAAACTCTGTCTGGGTAAAGGATAACTTTATGCTTATCATCATGTGTTTTTAAAATGTTATTGTATTAATATGGTTAAATTAACAAACATGATAAAAACACCTGGATATCTGATTTTGTCGTTTCTTGTTTTTAAATCATTTTTGTGATTGATTGCAAGAGTTATCCTTAAAATAATCCAAAATTATAAACAGTGTCAATCTAAAGCACTTCTAATTATGTAACAGATGATAAATGCTGTGTGTGCAACTTTTTAGTATAAAACAACAAATAGACTAATATGTGAAAACTGTTTGACAACTCTGAATAGTAAAAATATTTTTTAAAAATAGTTATATGAAACCATTGAAGAATGCAGAAGTTTTAATAAAGCAAATTAACAACCCTGAGTCATAATGAACATCCATCTCTCCATTTTAGGTTAGTTCATGTATAATGGGAAAGGTACTTACAGTACTACAACTGCCATGCTGTCTGTATGCCTGCATTCTTTTTCTTCCATGAAATGTGTGTAGAAAAATAAATTTTCATTGAGATATCTTAAATACAGTTCACTATAAAAATTTATGTGTGATTGTGTTGAGTAAATAAAAGAGATGAACACTAAAAAAGGTCTGAGGTAGCCACCCAACATACTGTACTTGGAGATTTGGGAAAAAGAAAAAGCAAAAATCATCAATATGTCTATACAGATTTGAGTCCAAAACAGGAATGATTCACTGTTAACATGATGGTGTTTCTATAGTAGGGTGGAGGAAGTGAGATCATCAGGCCCTGAATCGGAAATGATGTTGACAGGCTTGGTTGGGGTTTTCCACAGGTGGTCTGCAGGAGAAATAGAGAAAGGGTTAGTGCACACTGCCACCCCCTGGTCCGGTGTGGGATTACCATCTGTCGAGCCCTTTAGATGCCTCCCACACGCACGTGTGTGACAGTTGCTTCTCATAAAACTCCACAGGGATCCTCCTCTCCCCAAGTGTCCCTCACATATTGAATCATGAAGCTCAAAAATCCACGATTCCCCCACTTGTCGACTGAGAGTGATTGCATTGTGGCTTGCGAATTTCCAAGGGGGAAAGCTTGTCGCTCACTTAACAACACATATGTTAATAGCACATCTGTTCAACAATAAAAAAGTGAGAGGGAACACTGGTCAGGGTAGTATGATTTTCTTTAAAAAAAGACTATTTCACAGATAGGAAATAAGAAAAAATAACTAACTGTGAAGAAGAGGTTCTCTCCAGATCAGCTTTCCCTTTACAGCGACCTGCGGGTATCAACTTGACTAGCCCAAATTTGGAAAGCCGTCTTTTGAGTTCAAAAAATGTTTCTTAAAAAATTTCAAAATCATCAAAATGCCTCACAAGAGGGAGAAACCTGCAAAACACTTTGGCTTGTGTGAATAATCACACATACAAATAATATACGTATTTATAGACAAAACAATGACAACATTGTGCACAAAGGAGTGAAAAGGAGTAGTCTAAAATGTAATCCTAAGGCAAACAAGTCCCAAGCATACTAACAAGAATGAAATCCCACAAACAGAAACAAATAATTTAAAAAAACAGTAAACCCATAAATAATATAGAATAAGAAAATCAATTCAAAAATAGGAAACACAACAATAAAAACGAAGATGAATTCAAGCCAGGGGAAAAACTCTGGCTGTAACATAACAGTATCAAGCCATATTGACTTTATCTACTGAAAGGTTCCGTTTTCCAGTACAGTATAGCAGTATTGTGAGTAATTTCAAGTGATATACCGTACAGTAAGATTCATATTTAATACAGTCTTAGTTGAAGTTGTGTATTGAGCAAAGAACAAAAAATATTGATGGAAATATAAGAAAAAGGCATTAAAGCTGGTATGGTAACCACAACATAAAAATGATTGAATACAAATGAGCAAAATAGACATTTTTCAACGTGGCTTAAAAAGGAGGAAAAATAATGTCAACAAGTAAGGTTGTGAAGCTTACAATAAATGTTCATGAAGGCAAAATGATCAATCATTTGCATCTTTGACCTTTTTTTCTTCTTTGTTTTAGGTAATAACTAATTTCCAAACACATTCCAAAGACACCCATCTCATTCAAGTATGGTTAGTTCCTGATATCAGCCTGTGGAACTCCATGTGACCCAAATAAATTTAGGTTTGATAAATTTATGAATGCATGAGGCAAAGAGTGAAGGAAGAAATCAAATAGAGATTAAATGGGAAACTTATTATAGGTTTTAAGGGTCTTGTGATGAGATGCTCTATGTAATTTTGTTAATTTTTGCTAATCTTTATTCAATCATTTTTATGTTGTCGTAACCATACCAGCTTAATGCATTTTTCTTCTCACATTTCCATCAGTAATAATTGTTTTTCTTTGCTTAATACAAAACTTCAACTAAGGCTATAAAGGCTGTCCTAAATATGAATCTTGCTGTATATCACTTCAAATTATTCACAGCTAGACATTAAGCCCGTTACAATAACGGGTGCTAGAAAAGTAGTGCCTAAACATTAGTAGGAACAGTCTGTATTAAATGGCAAGGGACCTTGACATCATTCTGTTTCTTGTCTTAATTTTTTTTTGTCAAAAATATTTTTGCAAGAAGCCTAAAGTAAAATAATAATAATATAAAATAGAAACATATATGACAATACAGTAAGTATAATTAATATTGTCTTAGTGTAAAACTTTGTAACAATCTGTAAGACACAATATCTGAAGAAGATATTTAGGTAAAATTTTCTGTTTTTTTACCTCATGAAATTTTTCTATACAATATCATTATAGACAACATTTCTTGTAAATATTCTGTCTGAGTTTGGCAAAGGTTTGCCTTGTTCGGGAATCTCTACAACTCTTGATAATGCAACATATAACTGACCGTGGCTGAATACTGGTTCTGGCAAGTAAATGCCAACTTTTTCTAAGGTTTGCTCTTCTGAGTCTTTCTCTTTTAGCGTTTTTCTTCTTTTTCTTAAATCAATCTATTTGCTCGTATTTTTCTTTGTCTTTCAGCCTTTCTTTTGTTGATGTTTACTTATTGAGCTGACTGTTCTTCCAGGAGATGTTGCTTATATAGGATTTGATTGTCTGTGTCTTTTGCCCTACTTGACGTGTCCTTCTTTTTGGGTGGCATGTTGTTAGTAGATACATCTGTAATATTTTCTCCTACAGTAATACTGGCTTGTATGTGGCTGTAATATGCATCACTGTATTGTGTGTCTTTAATTTTCTCTCGCAGTAATACTGGTTTGCATTCCCGTAAAATGTCTGTAATTTCTCTGACAGTAATACTGGCTTTGATGTCCGTAATATGACTTTAATTTTCTGTCACAGCATTGGGCAATCAGCAGAGTGTCCCCAGCAACTGATGTAATGTGTGGCGTGTACCTGATAATCGTGCCTGTGGTGCCTCCCCAGCAAGTATTTTAATCTGTGCTGGCGTGCAGCTGATTATTTTATGTGTGGTGTTTTCCCAGCAATGGATTTTATGTGCGTGGCTGCGACTACCCAATCAGCACTCTCCCCAGCAATGGTGTCCTTTATTTCTTATCATGTGTGTGTGTCCACGGTGCCGAGCGCATGGTCGGGGCACAGTGCGATGTGTGGCGCGGGCCGCGCATGCACACTTCACCAGAAGACACACACACACGGACACCTGGATGCACACAGGGGTTTTATTAAAGAGGATATTGCTATACTGTGTGACAGATAGGGGGCGCTATCGCTCCCTTGAACCCTTCACCAAGACGTCAGACACGAGGTAAAAGTCCAAATGTTGACTTTTTATTATTATACAGTGCACAAAGCACCCTCCTCTCCACAATACTCATTAAACACAATCACTAATCAATAATACACAATCCTCCACTCCCAGATGCGTTGCCACCCTTCCACCCAGCTCAGCTCAACGCTCTGGTGTCTTTCTCAGTCTTTTATATTCCCTGACCTGGAAGTGTTCTCATAGTCCTTCAGTCCATGATTCTTTATTACTTCCGGGTCAGATAAAAAGTCATTTTCTTCACCACTCTGTCACCTTGACTAAAACGTACTTCTGGGTTATAGGTGAAACCAAAGTCTCTGTGTCTTCCTGCAGCGTCCACTGGAGGCGCATGTGGTATCCAACATGGCTGTGATGAAAAACTCCATTGTCCATGATGCCCTTGCTGAAACTCGGGCACCTCCATGTTGCTTGCAGGGCTCCACCTGGCGGCCAGGGGGTATTGGCCGAGATGAAAGGCAGGCACGTGTTCTGATGGGTCTCACAAGGTTACCTGGGATTTGGAATTCTTTGTGTTTGAGGACCGGGTTGCCTTTTTCGGCGGGCTGCGGTCTGTCTTTATTAATTTTTCTGCAGACCGATCAGTCATTTCACGGCTCTCCTTACCTTCTTGCGGGGTCAGTGGTGCTTCACTCGCCTCCCCTTTCCCCTTCGGAAAGTTCGGGACCATCTCTTGGACAGCGAAGTCGCAAGCAGTGGGACGTGGACCTTCTCCTTCCCACAATGCACCGGGTTTGGTCAAGTGTCCCTCGCCGGCAGCCAACATGCAGAAGTCCCCTTTATTGCTCATCAGCTCGAACTGGAGCGTGCCACTGTCTTCGGGAATGTTGTCTTTCTCCCGCAGAGCCTCCAGGTGATCTTCTCCGAGGTACATGCATGGGACAAAGTGTGTTATTTTAAACAGATTGTCAATTAAATTCCCGGCACATACCTCAGAGCGATTGTCTGTCCCCGGAGGCTTCTCCCGACTTGTGTAGCCGCACCGTAGCTCCTCCCGAGCGTCAGCCATTATGAGCGTGGCACTCCCACTGGCGTTGTTGCTCTGCTTGTCCTTCTCCTTTCCAATTTCCCGACTTATTTAAGGTGGGCTCCGCCGTTGTTGTTGCGTGTCTGTACATTGTCCTCTTGGGGTTCTCTGTCCACAGACAATTTATTAACAGGTCCTCTGCCAAATGGACGGCCAGAGAATCCTGCCGACTACACCACTTGAACCCTTGACCAAGATGTCAGACACGAGGTAAAAGTCCAAATGTTGACTTTTTATTATTACACAGTGCACAAAGCACCCTTCTCTCCACAATACTCATTAAACACAATCATTAATCAACAGTATAATACACAATCCTCCACTCCCAGATGCGTTGCCACGCTTCCAACCAGCTCAGCTCGACACTCTGGTGTCTTTCTCAGTTTTTTATATTCCATGACCCGGAAGTGTTCCCACAGTCCTTCAGTCCATGATTCCTTATTACTTCTGGGTCAGATAAAAAGTCATTTTCTTCACCCCGGAGACGTACTTCCGGGTTATAGGTGAAACCAAAGTCTCTGTGTCTTCCTGCAGCGTCCCCAAGGTATCCAGCAGGGCTGTGATGAAAAACTCCATTGTCCATGATGCCCTACTGGAACTCGGGGCACCTCTATGTTGCTTGTAGGGCTCCACCTGGTGGCCTGGGGGTATTGGCCGAGATGAAAGGCAGGCCATATCCCACAACTGTATTGGGAAATGGGAAACATATTACAGGTTTTAAGGGCCTTGTGAGATGCTCTATGTAATGTGCATTATAAATAAAATGTAATTGTAATATATCTCCAGGGCCCCTGAATTGGATTTAGTGAGTCTGAAAATGCTGTTACTTAATATAGAGTTCCATCCTCATTTCACTTTCAGATTACACTTTTTTTGTAAGCAATTAGGTTTTCATCTGCAGTGAATACTATTAAACAATTTATGTCACTTTGTAAATGTTCAAATGCTCTAACAACTAGCACTGAGATGACCTCTTCAGGTTTTAAGGTCCATCTTTCCATTCATCCGATACTGAATTCCGTTATTTCATTATTGAGTTAGATGATGTGGGAACAGTTTCTAGCCTGGTCACAGCCTTTGCAGAGATTGCACATTTTTACTGTGTTAACATGCCCTTTTTCCTTGTTTTCCAGTTGACATTTGGCCTGATATGTGGACATAACTGTGGCCTTCAAAGAACTGGCACTACATTAATGGCTAGCACTTGTCTTTCACCAGCTGCTGACAAGAGAAGCTCAGACTCCTCATTTAACCCAGCAATCTCCCATGACTATGGTTGGTAGTAGTTGATGAGTGGTCCCATTGGTGTTATTGCACCTTACACATAATATACCATCTCTAAAATACTGCAAAACCTAGATAGACAAGATGTTACATCTTTGACTTTTATTACTATAAAAAAGATAATAACATTGTTTCATATCTTAAGAAGTAGCGTTATAACTGTCTACAGGAGTTGTGTGGTCTTTTTTTCTTCAAAAGTATCCAGGTGTCTATCAAAATACATGTAGGCAGTGAAAACATTACAATGTTAGTCTGCTAATGCAATGATGCACTTCATGTATTGTACTATTGTAGAAAACCTAAGAATTTTAGTGGGATTACGTGACTAAAAGTGAGTCATTGTATCCTCTATTCTTCTGGTAATTCAAATTAAAGAGCACTTTTTCTTATCCAGTTCCACCCAACCCTTTGTTTTTGCGATCTTTCTCATCTTCTTGTACTTTGTGTATATTAGTGCATGCTCCCAACTTCTCTCTCTCTGCTTTTACAGTTACATCTTTATTTAAAATAAGAAACGAAACCTACACAATAATGGGTATCATAGTGCAAAATAAACAAACTTCACACAGGTGGAGTAAAGATCTTTTATTGAGAGAAAATGTGTTAATAAAACTTGCTAAATTAAACACCTCTGAGGTATATGTAGTCATTGAACTTTCTAATAAACTCACACATATACAGAGCTGGTAGCTGTTTTCATATCCAGTTGGTAGCAGTTGTTTTCAGATACTGTCAGTGTCATCTGCAGTATAGTTTATAATATGTAGCTATTGTAATAGATTAGATAGATAGATAGATAGATAGATAGATAGATAGATAGATAGATAGATAGATAGATAGATAGATAGAGGGTGGTCCAGATCTAATTATGCAGATCCAGATCGTCTGGATGACTTTGATTTATGCGGGGACAATTCCAGTTCGGCGCGAAGACGATTCTTCATGTCGTCAGTTCGCACATCGATGGTATGGGATTTTTCAGGTGACATTCTATGTAATAAACTTAATATAGCTTAATGAAAATTGCATAATTAGATCTGGACCACCCTATAGATAGCTAGATAGATAGATATTTTATTAATCCTGAAATGGTCTTCTGGTTAGCCAAAACCTAATGGGGTGAGAGTCATTGACAAGAATAACAAGCAACTTTCTGAGTGACCTCAATTCTACCACTTCCTCCAAGTGTGTCTAGCTAGGCTTGTAAGATTGAACTAGACTTCTTAATCAGTTTGTCCACTTCCCAAGCACACTATCACAATAGAAAAATACTCTGACCACTACAGACTGGTTGAAAACATGTAAAAGTACATACACCAAATGACCCCAACCTCCTTAAAGAAACAGAGGTGACTCTGACCTTTCTTGCTTACAGCCTCTGTGCTGGTACTCCACTGGAGACTATCGTTCAGATGCCAGGGGATATTACTGAAAAACATCTTTAAAACTTTACAAATACTAATAGTCAATAAAGCTGTACAAGATTGGTGAGCTTTGTTGGACCAAATGACTTACTGTATTCTTATCATTTTATTTCTAATGTCCTTACATATGGATGGTATTATTAGAGTAAGTAAAGGAGTTTAACTGACTATGTCCATTATGCTGAGGTTTAACTAGGTTTGTGCTTGAAGTCCATGATATACTACATCTTTTATTATATAGTTTATCTGAAAAGAATGCTGTATGTACATATTATTTAGGAAAGATGGGCAATCCAAAAAAGGTGGGAGAGTTGACATTTACGTAAAACAAAATTGTAATGCAAGCCTTTTTCAAATATATGGTGAACCACAGCTTAGTGAAGATAGTTGTAATTCATTATAGACCATTAATTACCCAAATACAGTATTAACAAGGCAGTGAATTACAGTAAATTGTAATTATTAACAAGTACAACAGCAAGAGTTTTCAGGCATTTTTTAAACATAATACATTAAAATATTGACAAGAAGGGCAGCCTATCTAGATTTAATATGGTGTAACAATAAAGATCGAAATCAGGGTGTAGAAGAAGTACTGCTGACAAGTAAACATAACACAGTACCATTCACAATGTTTTGGCCGAGGGGGGCCACTGTCCTGTGATAACAAGGCACTGTTCCACTAGCAGTGTTCAGATTTAGATTTGGTCAGGCCACTTGATAAAAAGCTACAGGTGAAGGGCTTCAAAAAGGTAACATACCAAAGCATGGCCTTGCGTCACCACAAAAAAATTGGAAACATATATATTCCTTTTCATTCATTTAATATCAAGGCATTTAAATTACACATAAAGACATTAATAAAATGATAAAAGACAATAATAAAAACATTTTGTAAGGCCCCTGCAGATTGTGAGGCTGTAAAATGCAGCTTACTAAGCAAAGAAAACTAACGTGCGGCAGCTCATCAGTAAGCAATCCAGCAAGCTTGTACTGTACAAATAGCCATGAGCGCGGGTTATTGGACTGCACACGCAACGATCTATCCTGTTTTTGTTTTTTTATTGCAAACATTTCGTGTTGTGGTGTAATGCTTCTCGAATTTGGGGCACGTTAACTGTGTACTAACAGCGTGATGATTTATGTATTGCAATGAGTGTCCTGTGCTAATTTGGGGGAGCATTTTGCGTATTAGCCGGTGTCCCATGGAGTGTGTGAAGGCACGTCAGTAGCCTGTAATACAAGGCAAGCCATTAGCCTATGGGGGCTGGCCAATATCTAGGAACGTCACACTAACCCGTAAAACGTAACAATACACACTCCATACTCTAACTTCTGTTACGTTTTGGAGATGCTGTGACCCAGTTGTCTAGCTATCACAATGTGGCCCTTGTCGAGGTCACTGACATCCTTTCGCTTGTCCATTCTTACTACTTCCAACACATCAGTACAGCAGACAGTAATAATGAGGTAACTCGAAACTTTTAAAACTAAACAGCTTCGTCTTGAAAAACAGGAGCTATATATAAATATGGGAGTTGTAGTCTTTCTTAAACAGTATTTATGGAAACTGTAATGGTGCTGTGTTTTTCTAAAAACTACAACTTCCATCATCGCCAACGGCCCCTCAACCCGGCAGTAGCGAAACACGCAACGCCCATTGACTCTATTGGCTAGTCCAAAAAGAAGGGGAGTTTTGTTAATATAAGTTAAAAGAGACAGACCAAATTAAAAAAAAATGTATCTCCTACTTTACGTAAGAATTTAGTTTCTTAGATTATCTACGTAATTAAAAAAATATTTTCATAGATTTGAAATCAATTTCTAAAACCACACAATAGATATCGTGATTTCCCCTATCAGAGGGTGAGTACTATGGTATCGTCCTGTCTCCATCGCCTTCTTGGCGCGTTGTATTAAAATCGAATTTAGTACATATTTTTTAGTGCAGTAGGTTTTGGGTAGCCGGTCGAGAACGTTCGCTTTTTTCAAGTTTTACCTTTGAGAACAATACAACAGCACAACAATGTCATTTAAACACCGGTCAAGTCGATACGATGATGGTGATGATGATTATAGGTAAGGAGTAAAACTGGATGATTAGGGATGTGTATTTGTTGCAGCAATTGTGTATTCTTGTTGCTAAAATAGGGGGTGGGGAGGAAAAGGAAAGAGATATGTGATTATACGTTAACAGATTGATTATCAAGCTTTTGTTCAGGTTGTAGCCTCTTAAAAACAGAAATAAAATACGTGGTGAGATAAGGGGATTAGTTCAGAGAAAAACAACTTAGAAAGTTTAGGCGGTTTTAGACGGCAGCTAAAAGATTCCAAGTACAGTAGAATGTCAATTAGTGACTAAATTCCGTTTTAGTTGCACAAGAGTCCGATGAAAAATCTATGAAATTGTGGATCGTAGTAGATGTACGGGTACTGTCGTTCTCTTCAGTATAGTGGCGTGGAAACAGAAATAAAGCAGTAGGGATCAACAAATCCTGGACTATATCCTTGTTACTTTTTTTTCTGGTTTTCGAAAGAATATTTTGATCAGTCGTTTTGCATTTTGGAAGATGTACACGGTTTATTTCCAAAATCTTTCATGTTGTACAAGAAAAGCTCTTACAACCAGTACATTGTTTTTTAAATCTATTATAGTCAAAGCATTACTAACACAGGAAAAAAAGTAGCAGGGAGCCATGATTTGTAACAATGAAAGTTAGACAATGAAACGAAGCACTGTAGAGAATTTATGCTGCTGTCCTTGTTGAATGATCGCGATGCCGATTGGCTACTTTAGAAAATGGCTGCCACGGCGCGAAATCCAACAGCTGACTGAGCCAAACCCCGGGTATTCATTTCCCGCGTTGTTTTGTCATTGCATGGAAATGCTGCGGGTCAACTCTTTAAAGACTCTTTAAAGTCAACTCTTCTGTCGACACTAATAAAATGTGGAATAAAACGATTGCTCAGTTTTCATTTTTTACTTTAAAGAAAAAAGTGGATTCAGCGTAGAGTTAGTTTTGACGGGGGTTAATTTAGAACTGTGCATAGTACGATCTGTCGATTAAGTTCTTTTTCGTTTTATTTTATTTTTATTCTTAACGCTATAAAGTAAAGATCGTATCGTATTCATACTCGTAATTTGTGCATGTCTTTTGGATTACAGTTTAACCTTTTGCATTCAGTATAAAAGCAGCTTCTATTTTCCGTACTTCTCGAAGGTGAAAAATCCCAAGGTTGAGTATCTTTAAAAAGTAAAGCTGATTTGCTACAAATTGTTTTGACGCATACTCGTATTGTATCGAACTGTAGGAATTCAACTTCTGTTGAAAAGGCTTCAGTTTGTACGTAAATCATGGAGTCAATTAGTCCCAAGGTAACATTCTATATTCGAGCATTTCTCAAAATATTGTACCCAGTTTTAATTTAAAAAAATAAGTATTGCTGATTTAATATACTCTGATAAGCAGCGCTAAACGTCTACCTTCATTCGTCTTTTCTTTGTAATTATTGTACTGATCTGTGTAATGTAGGAGAAGACCCCCAGCAAGGTGGTCCCAGGGCCGGAAACGTGGAGCTGATGGGAAGCTGAGGCAGCAAGACGACGCAGATTCCACTTTGTTTGATGACCAAGAGAAAGGGAGTTATGATAACCCCCATTTGGACCAAAGACCACCAAGGTAGGAAGAAAATCTTACTTGATATTTGTGAAGTTCTGGGGCCGAATGGTATCAAAACGCTTGATTTTAAAACTTGTATGGACACTTTGTATATATTTTTTTGTAACTTTTGACATAAAAATGCGATTGCCTCTGCTTTAAATGTTCAGATTTTTTTTTGTCTCTGTACCCCACTCATCCCCCAAATGACGGGCTGAGAATTGTCATTTGTCTGCTAAGATGTTTTTATTTCCAGTCAGTATTTATGTAACACATTGTCTATATTCCCTAAGTTGGTCTGTAGTTTGAAAATTATTTAAAAACGAGTGTAGTTTATCTTAAAGTAATTTTAGATTTTTTATGACCATGTATATGTTTGTATTTGAGAGAGATTATTGCTTATATATTTTGTTTTTACATTTTTTTGGATATTTTGCAGTTTTACAACTCCAGAAGCGGAAGGACCATTCCCACGATGTTCAGATTGGGCCAAATGTGTGGAGGAGGAAGAGCTGAGAACAGATGTAAGGAAAGACATGCAGAGGTCAGTGAAAGTGATCTTTTACTAGATGTGCCATAAATTGACATGGTGGCATATAAGCTTCAGTTGCCTAACAGTGAAAGAAAATTTCCACCTGCATAGAATTGTTTGGCTGTTTCGTCTTTTTTTTTTTTTTCTTCCACTTGCTATTTCAAAAGCAACCTATATTTGAGTGAAACCATTTACTTTGGCACATTTGTGTGTGGGTGTAGCCATGTGTTTACTTGTCTTCAAACTTCAGTTATTGAAAAGGCAGACATGCAAATCCATACGACTTACAACAGTATTACAAGTAAAGTGGTCTTTTTACCTTCATCACCCATATCCATGCATTCCTTTAATGTTCTTAGCTATTTTTTTCAGTATTACCCTTTGCTGTTTTAAAATTATAATAATGAATATGTCTTGATTATGAAAAAAATGTTTTGTTTTTTTTTTCTTTTGGGTAGTGCAGATGGGAGAACTTCTGAGTAGGGATGTTACAATACTAGTCTTTTGATATTTAGTAACAATACCAGTAAAATTTCACATTACTCTTGCTTTTCCTTTTTTATTTTTTTTCTCCCCAGTATCAGTGCTACCTCTAAAGTCTGTATTGCACTCATGCGTGACTGTAGGTAGACAAATTACTCCAGAAGGCGCAATAATACATGAGAGAAACTGAGTAAAGACTACATATCAAAATGCATGTTGGAAATTAAAAACAGAGGTTATGTCTAGAAATGATTTTGTGTTTGCGCATGAACATTTTGGCACATGAGTGCGGGAATCCTATGCGCTTTTTTTTTTTTAAAAAAAAAAAAGAAGAAGAATAGGAGCAAAACACGCACAGGGTTGAGCGATTGCCATTTTTGACCCATTATGGAATTACTTCAGAAACAGATTTTTGCATGCTTTGAGAGCGAAATATTGTCACTGATCAAATCAGGTGTAATTGTTTAGCTTTTATAAATGTGTGACGAGTAGAAGGAAGGATAATGGGATAAATTGCTTTTAAACAGTGTCCTTTACAGGCCTGGTAAATTAATATAAGCTTTGCATAGGCTACATTCTCTGATTGTAATGAGCACTTCCACAGATGTCTATTTTATAACCAGTGTATACGGTTCAGAGTAACACTGGATTGTGATTTTTACATGTGTCCATACAGTATAGGGATGTGGGAGGACTGTCGCAGCCAACAGCTGTAGCAAGAAACATTGACATAAGACTCCAAAGAATTGGCTATTTGGCTTGTCTACACCAGCGGTAGACATGAGCAGCTCCATCTGTTAATGCCAAAATAAAATTAATTTAGTTGTTCAATGCTTTAAGGGACAAATTACATCTTTCTGTTAATGTGTACTGTGTTAGCCGAATTATACAGTTGGCAGGACAAGTAAAACTGTACACTTCATTGCTAAATACAAATGTGTAAAAACTAAATTACAGACCGGCTAAATTTGTTATTCATTTGGCTTTTGAGGGAAAACTAACATTAGTTAGTATAACTGTGAATGAAAGCACACATCATATATTTGAATGGTACATTGAAGAATGTAATGCTGTTTCACAGTTATAAATTTGAGTACATGAAGCAAAAGCTGAAGTACTTTTCAGATTCTGAATCTGTACACAAGCAAAACAAAGTCTGATCACTCACACCAGAACATTTGAACATGACAAAACAAAGGCTGCTTTAATAGGATTTCACACAGGAAGCTTTAAAGTTGAGACAAATGTGTAATGATTCAATTATTATAAATATTTCAATTACAAATATTACAAACAACCAATTTAATTTACTGACTTACCAGCCTTTAAAACATTTTTCAAAAAGTTCTTTAAAGAGTTGGTTTAAATGGCAATATCCAGCAGTATCATGGAATTCACTAGTTTAACAGTACATATATAGAAACTTTTTGAAGTTCTGTATTTAGTATAGATTTTAAGCAGTAATTTTCAGTTTGACAGAAAATAATGAAGAATCAGAATGTGCGCATACGAAGGGTCATTGACGATGAGATGATATCATTCTTTATGAACCCTATGCTGAAATCCACACGTGCCCTAAGATTAAAGATTCTCAGTTAGATGTTACACTTCAGGGATCCCCATCTCCAGCACACATTTACATTCAAACCTTGCAATTGTATTTTTGTATTTATGAATGCAGGTGCTTACTCAAGTGATAGTTGGGTAATAACTTGATGGGTATACCAGTATTTTAGAACTGTCGTTACTGTTGGTATTGGTCTGTATTGGTGTTGGTACAGCATCTAGACGCCTCCAATAGCCTTTGAGTGTCTGGATTCTGAATGGAGGTATTTTTGACCAGTCTTCCATACAAAATCTCTCCAGTTCAGTTTGATGGCTGCCGAGCATGGACAGCCTGAGGGAACTGTGACGGCCATTCCAGAACATTGTACTTCTCCCTCTGCATGAACGCCTTTGTATATTTTGAACTGTGTTTTGGCTCATCGTCTTGTTGGAATTTCCAACCCCTGTGTAACTTCAACCTTGTAACTGATGCTTGAACATTATCCTGAAGAATTTGTTGATATTGGGTTGAATTTATCTGACCCTCGACTTTAAAAAGGGCCCCAGTCCCTGAACTAGCCACACAGCCCCACAGCATGATGGAACCTCCACCAAATTTAACAGTAGGTAGCAGATGTTTTTCTTGGAATGCGGTGGTGTTCTGCCATGCAAAGAGCTTGTTATGACCAAATAAATCAATTTTGTCTCATTAGTCCAAAGCACTTTGTTCCATAATGAATCTGGCTTGTCTAAATGAGCATTTGCATACAACAAGTGACTCTGTTTGTGGCGTGAGTGCAGAAAGGGCTTATTTCTCATCACCCTGCCATACAGATTTTCTTTGCAATTCAGCAAATTGCGCTGAATTGTAGAACGATGTACAGATACACCATCTGCAGCAAGTTCTTGCATGTCTTTGGAGGTGATCTGTGGGTTGTCTATAACCATTCTCACAATCCTGTGCATATGCCGCTCCTGTATTTTTCTTGGGCCTGCCAGACCTGGGTTTAACAGCAACTGTGCCTGTGGCCTTCCATTTCCTGATTCCATTCCTTACAGTTGAAATTGACAGTTTAAACCTCTGAGAGAGCTTTTTGTAGCCTTCCCCTAAACAGTGATACTGAACAATCTTTGTTTTCAGATCTTTTGAGAGTTGCTTGAGGATCCCATGCTGTCACTCGTCAGAGGAGAGTCAAAGGGAAGCACAACTTACAATGGACCACCTTAAATACATTTTCTCATGATTGCACACACCTGTCTATGAAGTATAATTCATGTGCTTAAAGAGCTAATCCAATTAATTCGGTGTTGCAAGTAATCAGTATTGAGCAGTTACATGCATTCAAATCAGCAAAATTACAGGTTGACCCACATTTTTGCACAGCCAGTTTTTCACATTTGATTTAATTTCATACAACTAAATACTGCTTCACTAAAAATTTTTGTTTGGAAAATACCCCAGTACTCGGATGTTCCTTGGAAATGAAAGACATAGCACTGTGACGTGTTTTTTTTTGCTTTGTTGATAGTAGAGTCAATTATTATGCAGGCTGAAAGGGGTTCCCAAACTTTTTCACATGACTGTAAGTGACTGTGAAAACTGAAAATGTATATAATTAGTCTGCTGACAAATGCATTTTCTTTATTGTATTAAGAACGTGTGCAATAGGCAAACCTTCTTGTCCTGAAGTGCTAATAATGAATGTTACTCTTTCATATGCCTTGGAAAATGAACATCTAAAAGTATGTGAATCCTTTCACATAAGCATTTTTCCAGCTGTCCTTAAGTGATGAGTTAAATTTCTTATGCCACTAATCCACCTTATAAATGGTTTTGGTCCATTCTGTGAAAAGTAAGAATTGATGTTGTCATTTGGCTTTAGAGATAAGAGGGCTACGCATAATGTAGTATGCATGTTCATGATGATGGCTCTGTCCTGGGGCCCCTCCTCTTCATTATTTGCCTCCTTCCCCTTGGCAGTACCTTTTGTAAATATAACATTAATTTCCACTGTTACATTGACACTTGGCTCTATCTCACTAGCAAACCTATGTTTTCCTTCCCACCCTCCTCACTTATTGAATGCATAGCACAAATTAAATCCTGGTTCTTCTCAAATTTTCTTAAATTTAGATGTGACAAAGCTGAGGTTCTCCTCTTTGGTACAAAAATCAATATTATCCAAAACTGATCATCTTTCATTTTTTATTAATAATTCCTCTGTCTCCCCTTCACCATAGGTCTAGAGCGTGGGTGTCATCCTTGACAATACTGTTTTCAGTCCCACATCAATAACCTCTCCTGGTCTGCATATTTCCACTAGCTTAACATTAATCATATTGGCCCCTCCCTCACTCACTCCCTATACCACTTCTATCCTTGTTCATAGCCTTGTCACTTCTCGCTTGGATTATTGCAGTTCCCTCTTCTTTGACCTTTCTCGCAAATCTCTCTATAAGCTTCAACTGCAGAATTCAGCTGCCCGCATCATTACTAGATCTCCCTCTATTCATCATTTTATTCCTGTCCTGCAGCAGCTTCACTTGCTTCCGGTTAAGTTCCGCATTGACTTAAAAATTCTCCTGTCGACATTCATGGCTATCCACAGTCTTGCCCCTCCATATCTGTCGGACCTCCATGTTGCCATTGTCTCCTGCAACCTTAGATCCTCTTCCTCCATTCACGTGACTGTCCCCTTCACCCATCTTACCACTATGGGGAGCAGAGCATTCAGTTGCTCTGGAACTAATTACCATTGGAGCTTAGAAATATTGATTCATTTTCACTTAAATCTAAAAATCTCAAATCTAAACTTAAAACTCATCTGTTTAATACTGCTTTTTCTCTGATCACCATTGCTCTGTCTGATTTAATTTTTTTTGTTTTTTATATATATTCTTTGTATTTTTAGTTTTGTTTATAATGTGAATCTTGTCTTTTGTTTGGTGTCCTTGAGTGTTTAGAAGGGCGCCTATGAATAAATGTAGTAGTTGTTATTATTATAATAAGGGATACATCTCGCTAAAGCCATATTTTTGTACAGCACAGATTTCATAAGTGAAACTATGTACCGTTCCCAAAATTTAAATGAAATCGGTCTTCTAAAGTATGTTCTTTGGTTACATGCATTTGACAACTTATTAGCAGTGCAGCACTGTTTGCTTTGGTGTAAACCAAGATGTTGCCTTTGGTAAATTTTTGTTACCTTGTCCTGACCTGGTATTTCTTTTGTTTGTTCAGGTACAGAAGACGAATCTTGGTTAATGAAATACATGACAGGGAAAGGAAGGCCTCCTCTGGAAGGTATGCGTTATATATAACAGTGTAGCCAAGACTCCAGTCACTTCAAACTATGGCTGCAAGAGTAGCAAGATTTTTTTTCCAGTAGCCTGTAGGCATGTTTGAATGACAATTAATACATATTTCCTAGATATTTTCAGTATGTGTAAGTACAGAAATATAAGATGCACCCCAACTTCAGTTGAGCTTGTAGACCTTTTTGGATAATGGTCTTCAGCAGTTTGATTGGGATAAGCAAAATTGTGTTTAAAAAGTTACATAGGTTAAATAGACAGTTGTTTGTGGCAGGCATGTTCAGTGATAGTAAAAACCTCTTGATTGACAATTTTTTTTGAAGTTCAGAATAAAGCCTGCATAAGGGTACTCTGAGTGTTGATGCATTCCACGGTTAATGATGTAAAGTTCTCAGAAGGATGACATCAAAAATGTAGTGAGAGAGAGGTGTTAAAGCGTCTGTGAATTAGGAAATTTATCGTTAACAAAAATACAGTTGGCTGAATAAATGTTTTTGTATTTTCTGGTTAAAAATCCTTTCTAGTGCATTCCTTGCAATCAAGAGCGCTTGAGAATCCTTTTGATTATTAAAGTAATTACTTGCCAACAATTCAGAATTGTAATTATCTTGAGAAAAGATAAATAAGTGCTTTTCAGTTTGGTTGATTTCTGTGTTTTTGTAAGTAACAAAGTATTTATGATAACTTTAACTCATTGGATGCTCTGATCAGCTGAAGGTGATGTGGAAAAAATTTTTCAATTCGAAGTTCACCTGTTTAGCAACGTATAGTAATTTTGTGCATGCCCATATGAGTAAAGGTGTCTTGAGTTTATTTTGTACAGTACATTTACACTAACGTTTTAACGCATTTGCTTCATTGAGTGTGATACCAACATATAATCCTCCCTCCAAGGGTGCTAGCAAATCTCACTTCACTGGCTTAATCAATTAAGTGTTATTTTTCAGTTTGACCATTAGCTGTATATTCTGTACTCTGATGCATATGTTTGTGGATGCACTATAATAGGTGGTAATTGCAGCCCAGGCCTATATGTGCATACCTGGTGACTGTCACTATACAGAGCTTATTTTCAGCTGAAAATTTGTAAATTTGTTGCACTACTTGGAAACTCTGTAGTTAAAATATGCATTAAAATGTACATTCCACTTCCATAGTGCAGTGTATTCATCTCAGTTGTCCTTTTAAATAGTAATGCTACCTGTCTGATTGGTTAAAATCTAATCGGGGTTTTTTTTTGTTAATATTAGACACTTCTACATGTTTTTCCCATTTTTAATTTTTTTCCTAAACATAGCAACTGGATGCACACACAGATACACAGACACTTACCTTTCATTAAATTGGGTAAGTTGATTTTTCTCCCTCAGGCAGTTACTGTCTGTTAGACTTACTCACCATGAATGTTTGCAGCGCACCATTTATCGGAATGTACTTTATAATGGATGTTGTAATAAATTGCAGTGCATTTTTCATTCCAAAAGGTGGTATATCACAAGCTTAGCATTGCTTTCACAAATCCCATACCAAATGGCATATAACTGTCATAGCAATTGGACAGATTCACAGTTGCAGAAAGATACTTGCCCTTTAATTAAGGTTAGGGTGTTGGGTGTGTATGTATAAGTCTATGAATGTGTGTTTTGGATGGCATGGTACTTGCAAAGTTGCTAGGGCTGCTGCCTCACAGATCCAGCATCCTCCTTTGAAATCCCTGATTCTAAATTTGATTAGTGTTAATGTATGTTTTGGTATTCTGTCCAGTGTAGTTTCCTGCCTTGTCCTCGATTCTGTCAGAATAAGCTCTGGAACATCATTAACCTGAATTGGGTTGAGAAAATTGTGTTGCAGAAAAAATTAAACATGTTTCCATGGAGTGGACATTTTATATAGTTTAAATGTAGCTGTGTTATTTATGTTAATCTCTGCCTGTTACACTTGCATTCTATAGCTCGGATTCCAGAGACTCTCCAGTGCCAGCTGAATTGGAAACTGATGAGAGAGTACTTATGCGGAGACAAAAGCAGATAAACTATGGGAAAAATACTATTGCTTATAACAGATACATTGAAGAGGTTCCTAGGTAAGTAAGACTGTTTAGAAAATCATCCATTATTGCCACTCTTCACTGAAATGTGCCTTCAACTTCTGTTTCTTTTACTTGCTTTTCTCATTTGCCTGTCATGTTCTCCATCTGAAGCTTTTTAAAAACTGGATACGTTCTTAGTCACTCTGATCAGATGCTTGTGTTTCTTCCTTATAGTGTTTCACTAATATTCTGTAACAGTCTCCCCATGCTGTTTTATTTATGCTTCAGTTAATTAAATATTTAAGAATACCCCACATTCCTTCCTATAAGTATATGGTTTCAGATATGGCCTTAAATGTACTCCTCCTTTTGTTTTAATACTTTTTTAAGTAATTTGACAGCCATTATCCTAGCATTTATTTTCTAATAAATAAAAACCCTATTAATAATGTTAAATGCTTCAGTGTCTAAACAGTAAAATAGTTCATTTCCAACTGCCCTCCCCTAGCCAATGAGTTAAGCCATTTAACATGCATGTATAAAATAGCAGGCTATATTCTGCACAGCCACTAAGAAGTTTATTCTTTGAACAACTCCTTTTACTCATTTTTGCTAATGATGCAGTAGATGTACGTTAATGTATTGTAAATTGTTCGTGCAAATGCATAGCAGTTAAAGGTAAGGTACTTTACTTGAAACTCCAAAAACACACACACATTTTTGACTGATTCAAATATTTATACAGTCAATTCAGTTATTTTACAAAACCTGTTTGGGCTACGCCAATACAGTCTGTAGCCCCTGAACGCGCGCAATGGTAAAGTAACCTGGTCTAAGCATTTATGTTCATTATGTGTGATGTAGCTGCTTTGAAATGCGATTCTGTAAAGAAAAGTCAAATCGCTGGGTATTTGCTGGCTGTAGCGAAATAGATCCTAGTTAAGCTTAGTAAACAATCTTTTGACACCAGTGTTATGTACAGTATGTACACAATGTATATTTATATTCCCAAAGAGCAAATAAGGCTTACCTACTGTATGACATGAGTTTTCTTAGCTGCACTTACCTCTGTTTTGGGGCTCACACCATTTGTGTGTATTTGTGCGCACGTCCACCGCATCCTGTGCTTTTTGACGAACACCAACATTCAAAATTCTGATATTTGATTGGTGTTACTTCTGCCGATCAGATTTGCTACATGATTAATCGGCGAGACTCATCTTTTTATAGAAAAACAATCCAGAGGTGATTTTATTGATTGATTTAACAAGTAATTTTATACAGATAACTTGCAGGCATTTGAATGTTTACTTTTTTTTATCATTTTATGTATTTGAAAAATAAAAGCACGCAGTTGTGCAAACATTTCTATTTTTTTTTCCCCCCCAGATTTCATCTACATAGTTGTCCTGTAAATGCACTGAGGTGTATGGGTGTTTTTTTTTTGTTTTGTTTTTTTTTTCCCCCCCTCACTTTGTACATCACATTGAGAGGACACCCAGCTACATCTTTCACTTTATGGTCATATTAAGGCATTGTGATACATCTGAACAGGGCATTTTGTTTCTCACCAACCTTGTATGTGGTTTGATCAACCTGATCAGTTTGCTTTATTTTTAAAAAGTTTTATGCTGAGCTCTGTCATCGTATAAAAAGACAGTTCTATTATTTCCAATAGGTTGTGCTTTTTAAAGACTAACATTAAGGTGCATCACTTTTGTTCAGTCCCTCCAACTTGTAAAATATACACACACACTACAAGAATATCTCTAGAAAGACTTAGTGGTGATCCTTTTGAAGTTCAAATGTGTGTGACAAACACAGTAGGCACTGTAGCCTCAATTTTTTTTTTTTTTTTAGTGTTGGTGTATCCTCAAAAAAAAATTGTCATCTTACACTTTTCAGTAGTTAATTAAAAGTACTTTATGAAGATTGATTAAATCTCTACATTTTGTTAATCTTGTCACAGCAGAGGAATTCATTTTGACTTTCATTTTAGACACTTTCGACAACCAGGGATTCATCCAAGGACTCCCAATAAGTTTAAGAAGTACAGTAGGAGATCTTGGGACCAGCAGATACGTATCTGGAGGGTTGCCCTACATGCTTGGGATCCACCAGAGGAAGAAGGCAGTGATTTACAAGCAATGTAAGTGTGTGTTTCCTCCCAATAACAATAACCCCAAACATTACCTAATTATTAACTTTTTGTAGGTGAAATATTTTAATATAAATTATAAAATTTACTAACAATATAAATGTGTATAACTTATTCCTAAATTTAAATTAGGGTTATAAAAAAAAAAAAAGTTACCACGTAATTGGTCTAAAATGTGAAGTAAAAATATCTGCTGTTCATCTTATGGCTGCCACAATACCAACATTATAAACCTCAATATATTAGGTACTAGCAAAATACCCACGCTTCGCAGCAGCGAAGTACTGCCTTTAAATTTTTATTAAGAAGAAAATTAAGCCTTTTTAAACTGAGGGAAAATATACCAATAATTATTTGTTAAGGATCTCTTTGTATACCACATTGTCAGTTCGGCCCTCTGGTTGTAATATGACCAGGCTGTACGCTGGGCTTACTCTTGAGCATGCAACGTACAGTTGGCCATGTGAAAAGTAATCTTGTCTGAAATCTCACAGTTTGGATTGCTGCTGTCATAATCGGTTTGTTTTTCATGGTTTGTTTCAATTACGTTAGTATTTGCTGGACTTGTTGTGTTGAAGTGACATTCGGCATCTATCAAGCATTGTAAGCAAACAACTGGTTTCATCGATAACTTAATATCCAGCTTTTGAGAGTTTAAACATTCATAAACATCAAAGTGTACACTACTGAAATCGTCACCTGTGAATCTAAGATGTTTAAGAGGCATTGGCGGTTGTCGAAAGGTGTAAAATATTTGGCCATTTCGGTACACTTGAAAGTGACAACCGAGCAATTCAGCGGCAGCCATCAACTCACATGCAGAACCATAGGTGAAGGGCTTAAGCATTTCACTCTTCTAGTGCTCCTGTGTAGTATAATTATCTCCTGTAAAGCCATCGGTCCACACCTTGAACCTGTCCCAGTCATTCAATACATAAGACAGAATGTTCCTCCGGATATCAAGAGTGAGCCTGATATGGCCATGCAATATGTAACAAAGAGAATGGAAAAGGCAGGTGCCATCTCCGGGCATGGAAACCATTTGGTAAGTGACAATTCTTTGATCGATGATGATCACCTCGATAGACATGTTAATGGGGGTACAGTTGGAATGATAAAGGAAATGGGTACCTGAGCAATGCAAAGTAAGTTTAAAATACCTACACAATAACTATAATCATAATAAACAAACAATAAAATGACGAAGAAGCTGTGGAATAAATAAAAAGGCTGCAGTTATCAGCAGGGAGACGTGAATCCCGTGGCGAAGCAAGGAAGAGAATGTAAAGACCGTAGCGACGGACTGCCTTATATAGGCAGGCAGCCAACAACGTGGGAGGCGTTGGGATGGGGGACCCAACGCCGCCTCACACGGTGACCGAGCTGCAGGCTATGGACGTATATATGTACGTAAGTAGGATTCAGTTAGCGTTGGGAACCTGCGTACCAAATTTCTTGAAGATTAGCCCATAAGTAACAAAGACCGTTCTACTCTCAAATGAAGACAAAATGGACTAGTTACTGAAAAATATGTAATCGTAACGGTGATCTTAAGTAAAGATTATAAAGGTGATTCTGCACTTTTTTTCTAGTATGCAATGCGGCATGAGACTTAGATTGTAATGTCTTCAAGCAACTTGAGAGAATTGTGATGTCCAAAGCTTGTATTGCCTAGTTCATAAAGATTCCTTTGGTTTTTTTAGCAAAGAGTGCCTCTTCAGGATATACAGACCCCTAGCTAACAATTGAATGTTGTGTAGCTTTTTATAGATATATGCCCAACTAAAAAAAATAATTAATTTCACAGATGTCATGTAAGTGTTGGTTTATTTGAAATTGAATAATTAGAAAAAGCATTTTACCGTAATTCATTTTGCTGCCACTGATGCCTTTTGACTCTTTCTGTTTAGTGAGCCGATTGACTTGGATGATATGGAGGTTGAATCAGGGGCCAGTGGTTCAACAGAGTCTGAGACAAGTTCCCATTATATGAAAGCCTGCAAGGCGCCAGCTTCAACACCAGAAGTAAGTAGAATTGGAATTTCTTAGGCTGCCTGGAACTAAATCGCCTGATAGGCCTCAATTAACCAAAAATAATACAACATTTGTATAAAATCAATTAACTTCAAACATTTTTTTTCATAATATATGAAAGATCTTTGTGCACATTAGAAATATGCTATAGAGAGGGGCATAGCTAACAGTAAGGCTGGACAATATAGACCAAAACCATGTGTCAGTATTTTTAGGCTGAATGGAGCTTTATGATCTATCTATCTATCTATCGAGCGATCGGTTAAATCTTCAGTTTTATGTCAAAGCCACATGTGAGAGGTTACAAACTCTTATTAAAATGGAATGCAATCAAAAAAAATACAAATAGGCTAACAGGATATCCAGTGCGCAAGATTCCAACATGTAAATCAAAAAATAGCCTATATTAAGTAAAAAAAAATATGCTTGTCTTTGAGAATGATTTTAATTATTTACAGCAATACAACACTGATTAAAATATTGTTTAATTACTGTTTTATCTCTCCTGATTAACATAATACACAGCTCTGTAAATAACGATAAAAAATGTAAACCAAAAATAAGAAGCCGCCTTATTCTGACAAATGAAATTTTCAGCTGAGGTGGATATAGTCTTCCATCTGTTACAGATTTTTGTGCAAGGAACATAGCTTATTAACAATCTCAGGTATGAGATGTCCTCTGGCAGGTTACAACATTACTATTACAGCGGTAAATCCTTTCGGAAGGAGATTTGAGAGGATCTGTAGAATTCTTCACACTAAATACAGTGGTGTGAAAAACTATTTGCCCCCTTCCTGATTTCTTATTCTTTTGCATGTTTGTCACACAATATGTTTCTGATCATCAAACACATTTAACCATTAGTCAACTATAACACAAGTAAACACAAAATGCAGTTTTTAAATGATGGTTTTTATTATTTAGGGAGAAAAATCCAAACCTACATGGCCCTGTGTGAAAAAGTAATTGCCCCCTTGTTAAAAATAACCTAACTGTGGTGTATCACACCTGAGATCAATTTCCGTAGCCACCCCCAGGCCTGATTACTGCCACACCTGTTTCAATCAAGATATCACTTAAATAGGAGCTGCCTGACATGGAGAAGTAGACCAAAAGCACCTCAAAAGCTAGACATCATGCCAAGATCCAAAGAAATTCAAGAACAAATGAGAACAGAAGTAATTGAGATCTATCAGTCTGGTAAATGTTATAAAGCCATTTCTAAAGCTTTGGGACACCAGCGAACCACAGTGAGAGCCATTATCCACAAATGGCAAAGACATGGAACAGTGGTGAACCTTCCCAGGAGTGGCTGGCCGACCAAAATTACCCCAAGAGCGCAGAGACGACTCATCAGAGAGGTCACAAAAGACCCCAGGACAACGTCTAAAGAACTTCAGGCCTCACTTGCCTCAATTAAGATCAGTGTTCACGACTCCACCATAAGAAAGAGACTGGGCAAAAACGGCCTGCATGGCAGATTTCCAAGACGCAAACCACTGTTAAGCAAAAAGAACATTAGGGCTCGTCTCAGTTTTGCTAAGAAACATCTCAATGATTGCCAAGACTTTGTTGAAAATACCTTGTGGACTGATGAGACAAAAGTTGAACTTTTTGGAAGGCAAATGTCCCGTTATATCTGGCGTAAAAGGAACACAGCATTTCAGAAAAAGAACATCATACCAGCAGTAAAATATGATGGTGGTAGTGTGATGGTCTGGGGTTGTTTTGCTGCTTCAGGACCTGGAAGGCTTGCTGTGATAGATGGAACCATGAATTCTACTGTCTACCAAGAAATCCTGAAGGAGAATGTCCGGCCATCTGTTCGTCAACTCAAGCTGAAGCGATCTTGGGTGCTGCAACAGGACAATGACCCTAAAACACACCAGCAAATCCACCTCTGAATGGCTGAAGAAAAACAAAATGAAGACTTTGGAGTGGCCTAGTCAAAGTCCTGACCTGAATCCAATTGAGATGCTATGGCATGACCTTAAGGCGATTCATGCTAGAAAACCCTCAAATAAAGCTGAATTACAACAATTCTGCAAAGATGAGTGGGCCAGAATTCCTCCAGAGCGCTGTAAAAGACTCATTGCAAGTTATCACAAACGCTTGATTGCAGTTATTGCTGCTAAGGGTGGCCCAACCAGTTATTAGGTTCAGGGGGCAATTACTTTTTCACACAGGGCCATGTAGGTTTGGATTTTTTTTTCTCCCTAAATAATAAAAACCATCATTTAAAAACTGCATTTTGTGTTTACTTGTGTTATATTTGACTAATGGTTAAATGTGTTTGATGATCAGAAACATTTTGTGTGACAAACATGCAAAAGAATAAGAAATCAGGAAGGGGGCAAATAGTTTTTCACACCAAACTATAACTGCAAGTAGCTTGAAGGTTAATTTTTAATTGTCTCCGTGTCAGTGGCCGTTTTCTCCTTGAGGAAGCTTGCAAGTGACTTCTTTACCCTAACTGTTGGTGGCTTAAGTCTTCGCTTCTTTTTGGTCTGCAGGCTTGGCACAGTAGTACAGCTGTGTAAGGCCGAAGCTGACCTAATTGGCCAAGAGGAACTGTGCCTCCAAGACCACACTGTTTCAATGAGTTAATCTTGTCACTGATGATATTTGACACTAAACCTTGGATTAGATCCACATTTGATGTCATGTTATTGCAACTAGTTTAATAAAGGCATCCTCTAGGGCTTCAGCTGTACACTCTCCAGTATGATCTTGCAGGGAAATAGCTAGCCTGTAAACATGCACATTTCTTCTCCCACTGTTCAGTGAAATGTACTATTAAGTTCATATATGACATGCATGTTCTGCTCGAGCACATTGTGAAATGCATCACTTCTGCAAGCTGATCAGTAAGACTCTGGCTTCAGTATGCATTTTTGGATAGTGTTTCGTTTGCAAAACAGTTCTGACCATGCAACTGTTATTTTCCATACAAGCATTGTTGGACAAGGTTGTGGGGTCCAGTTGCTGTGGGGCATCTGTTGCTGAAGAAAGATTCACATATCTTGACTTGGCTGATGATGCTGTGATCTTTGTGGAGTCAATGGAGGCTCTGATCAGGACCCTCGAGAGACTGAGTGAGGAGTCAGTGTGTCTGGGCTTGCGAGTGTCCTGGATAAAAACCAAGATCCAGGCCTTTAATGACCTCTTGGGCACATCCATCAGCAGTGTGTCTGTTTGTGGAGAGAGTGTTGACCTTGTTGAGAGGTTTACTTACCTTGGCAGTGATATTCATGTCTCTGGTGACTCTTCCTGTGAAGTCAGTAGATGGATTGGGAGAGCATGGGGGGTCATTAGGTCGCTGGAAAGTGGTGTGTGTCGCTCCCTATATCTATGCAAAAGGACAAAGGTCCAAGTCTTTAAAGTCCTGGTGCTTCCTGTCTTGCTATATGGTAGCGAGACATGGACGCTATCCAGTGACCTGAGATGAAGACTGGACTCCTTTGGTACTGTGTCTCTCCAGAAAATCCTTGGGTACGCTGGTTTGACTTTGTTGATTGAGCGGTTGCTCATGGAGTCCCGAATGAGGCACATTACCTGCATTTTAAGGAAGTGTCAGTTACGGCACTCCGGCCATGTGGCGCGTTTCCCAGAGGGTGATCCAACTCATAAGATCCTTATTGTTGGGGACCCAAGTGGCTGAACCAGGCCAAGGGGTCACCCACGTAACACCTGGCTGCAGCAGATAGAGGGTCATTTCTGGAGGGTGGGACTGGACCGAGTGTCTGCCTGGGGGGTTGCAAACCGGGATCCTGAGTTGTTTTGCAGTGTAGTGGGTGCGGCAACGCATGCTTAAATAATTTGGGGTTTTTTTTCCCCCCTTCAAATCAGAAACACTTGAGCAGCTTGAACTGTGGCTCTGTATCCCTACGTAGTTTAGGAAGTAGTGAGCAAGTGGAGGCAGGGTAGCACACAGTGTGAGAAATGCTAACAATGGTATAGTTTTACAAAATCCATTTTACAGAAACTAACGCATAATAAAGTAGCATGATTTAAACAGTGTTGTCATGTATCTACCTCATTTGAAAATATATACAGTAATCCCTCCTCGATCGCGGGGGTTGTGTTCCAGACCCCGCCGCGATAGGTGAAAATCCGCGAAGTAGAAACCATATGTTTGTATGGTTATTTTTATATATTTTAAGCCCTTATAAACTCTCCCACACTATTAACATTATTAGAGCCCTCTAGACCTGAAATCACAACCTTTAGTCAAAAGTTTAAACTGTGCTCCATGACAAGACAGAGATGACAGTTCTTTCTCACAATTAAAAGAATGCAAACATATCATCTCTTCAAAGGAATGCGTGTCAGGAGCAGAGAATGTCAGAGAGAGAGAGAGAGACAGTGCGAGAGAAAAGCAAACAATCAAAAAATCAATACGTGCTTTTGGTCTTTTAAGTATGCCGAAGCACCATGATAAAGTGGCATTTTTTTTTTAGAGGAGCGTCTGTATCATCTAGGCAATCCGCCTCTGTGCAAACAGCCCCTCTGCTCACACCCCCTCCGTCAGGCGCAGAGAATGTCGGAAAGAGTGAGAGAGACACAGAAAAGCAAACAATCAAACACCGTGCGGGAAGCATATCGTATATCATTGAGGAGTTTTATTTAATAAGTAATACGTGCTCTGATTTGGGTAGCTTCTAAGCCATCCGCCAATAGCATCACTTGTATGAAATCAACTGGGCAAACAAACTGAGGAAGCATGTACCATAAATTAAAAGACCCATTGTCTGCAGAAATCCGCGAACCAGCGGAAAATCCATGATATATATTTAGATATGCTTACATTTAAAATCCGCGATGGAGTGGAGCCGCGAAAGTCGAAGCGTGATATAGCGAGGGATCACTGTACTCAGATTCATGATTCTCTGTTTATTATTCCCCTTTAATATGAGAACCAAGATTTCTCTCTCTCAAGCACCATAATACTAGAGGATTACTACAACTTAATGCTTAGAAAAGCAGATGTGGGAGGTGGTTTGAGATTAGCCACTTTGGCTAGTAGGGGGGCAAAATCGGCTGAAAAGTGATATATTGCCAAATGGAGTGGGATTTTTTTTTTTTTCCCCAGGCCAGTAAATTTTGTGTATATTTTATCCATTTAAGTAGCAACTTTCCAATGTGAATATCTGGTTTGTTGGAACACTACAAGTAATGGAAGTCAACAAGTGGCACCTACAAAGGATAGACCGTTAACCTCAAGAGAAAAGCGCTCACTTAAATCCTATTAATTGGAACATATCAACACTGCCCCCTACATTTACAGTTACATCACTTACATATCACCATTGCTGATATCATTTTGTAAGCTGTGCTAAAACCAGACTTGTAGAAGATTAATCCAGGAGATGGAACATATTTTACATTTCTGTGGTGTTTGTTTTACACAGTTGGACAAAAATCTGTAAGGTCATTTTTAATATACAGGTTAAATTCCATTACAACGAATATCTTTACAACTAAATTTTCATTACAATGAATTATTTTTATAGCCCCGACAGCTTCCCCATATGACACGAGTCTATAGAAATTTCGTTACTATGAAGTAAATTCAGCAGATACTTTCATTACCCAGTGCCCAGAAGACCTTGAAATGCCTAAATGAATCATCCACAGAGCAGTTAGTTCTGTGGCTGCAACTCAGTTGTGCACAACGATCCTCAAACAGAAACACTAATTTTTTTTTTTTTTTTCTTTCTTCGTACTGTTTTTTTTTTTTTGTTTCCTGTGATTTTCAGTGATACCTTTTGCTTATTGCTCATCAACATTTGATAAACATCTGTTGGAATGTAACTCATTGTCACCCTCTTATAGAAACGGCAGACATGAAAAAACGATAACAGTTCATGTTAGAAAGAAAAAAAAAACTAAAATTTTTTGCATGTCTCGATTTGCGGCAAAAAGAAAAAAGACATGGCCAGTGAATTTGGAATTTCGCCATCGACATTGTCATTTTTCTTGATAGAACAAGCAAAAAAAAAGTAGAAAAATCTCGGGTTGCAAACGTATGTGAACTGCTGCTTTTGAAGACGTCAAAAGCCATTTTTATGTGGTTCAGTGATGCTCGTTCAAGAAACATTCCTATTAATGCAGCACTCATTCAAGAAAATGTGAGGTTTGTAAACTCTCTTGGGACCTCCCCCAACTAGACAGCAAGCACGATCTCCATATCTGTACAGGACAATAGCAGGCTCACAAATATGCGTCTCTCCGCCAAAGTAAATGGAAAAGATCTTGATGGGTGATGCAAGGTTAGGAGCACGTAAATTGTAAATGCATATAACGGGATTACTTGATCACTGATCTGGCCTCGACCCATCCTGACTGCTGTGTCTGTGTATAGCAGAGTGGCAGATCATGCAACAATAAATAGCTGTGCCGTTCTTGTTTGAAGCTGAATAAAACTGGTTTTGCTAAAGTACTGAGACTAAGCCTCGTGTTTTGAGGTGCAAGACAGGGACTTATAGCGCGACCCTGACCTTTTATAATTTGCTTCTGTAGCGCTTCACTGCAGCGCCTTGAGCCTCCTATTGCCCTGCCCCAGCAACGGACAAACGGCACTGCAATCGCGCTTCAGGACGCACTTTAGTGTATCGTTCCCGTTGGGTGGGGAGTGGGGTGTGTCTCAAAAGAGTTCAGAAACCTCACAATATGAAGAAGAAATAATGATTCGGCTCCTGATTGATAACTGTGCTGCCCACAACATGCTTCCACATTTAGATAATGTTCTTGTTGAATTCCTCCCACACAATTGCACGGCAGCACTTCAGCCATTGGATTTGGGCATCATTCACACCCTGAAAGTGTATTATTGCAAGGAAATGCTGAGAAAAATTTCTCGTCCGCATAACTTGTAGGCAGGAGGAGATTAAAATTAATGCGAAAAGCTATTGAAATGATTGCAAATGCCTGGATACAAAGTTAAAGAAAGCACTATAGTAACAAATACAGAATCTCATTACAACACAATGTACGTTACAATAAAATATTTTTTAGGTCCCTGGGAGTTTGTTGTAACGGAATTTTACCTGTATTAGCTGAAGCTATTTAAATCTTATTTCTCATGACCTAATTTAACTGCTGCCTTCAAGAATTTTTCACTACTTGCTAAGGCTGTTTGTGATTCCTGAAAAAGTGGAGCCTATTTGGAGATTACATTTATATAAGTCATGAAAGTAACTTGCACTTTTTCCCAAATGTAATTTTCAGAATTCCTGTTCTGGCACTCCAAACAAGATGAGACGCACAGAGAATGAAATGGAGAGTGCTTTCGACTTGGGAGCGTGCTTGGCAGATACTGAAGATGGCAGCCTTTGGATAAGCTAGTAGTAAACTGGTCATTTAAAAAAAAAAAAAAAAGTTTACTGGACTAATCCTGCCACTTTTTCTGGTTCACAGAAAAAATTTTTGGCAAAAGGGTTATTTTGAAATGCTCTTTCAGTTTTGTTTTCCTATTTGTATTTGGGCTTTCTGTGAATTGCACAGAATTGGAAGTTCCACATTGACCAAGATCTTGTTTTAACTTAAACCTTTGCCAAACATTTGGTAAGTATGATATCATATTTCAAAGAGTTCACATTTAAACCTTTGGCATTCCTTGAGTAAAGTTAAGCCTATGTTTAAGATTTACATTTTTTTTTTTTATTATTATTTTTTTTTTTTTTGTAACTTCTTGGCTCTTAATGTTTTGTGTTTTCATATGCACAGCTTTCCAGGGTTTGTCATAAGATATTCTTATAAAATGCTGTGCAGTTTAATGTATACCTTTAACTTTGGATTTCAAAAATTATAGTTCTGCATTACATATTATGATTCTGTATTTGAATAATGGTTGTTATATTTAATGCTAAAGTGTGTTCTTGGATGCAGTTTTGGTGAAATTTTGAGCATAAAAGATATTTAAGATTAATACCATTTTATCCTCATTGTTCATATTTATTGCCAACACTGTTACAAAAAAAAAAAATCAAGTCAGTTGGTTACATGGTTTGTATACATGAGTGCTAAACATTTATTCAGTTTGGCGGAGTTTCTTTATTTTCTTATGGACTTAATGGAGTGAAAAAATATAAATTTTAATTCGGGAGACCATGGATAATAAACAGATCAACATCTGTTTACATAAGTGTTCTTAAGTCCTTCTGTTTTTAATTGAGAATTGTGTAAGGAGGTGGTAAATTTATTTAACATGAACAAGATTATAACACATGCAATAAAAAGTTGTTTTCCCAGTTAATTCAAGAATACAAGTACATTCTCTGTATGCATTTAAAATACTGTGCAGATTGTGGAGCTAATCAACCCCCCTTTTTTAATTCTGGAGTATAGTTTTGTTTTATCGTTTTTTTAATGTGGATTTTTCTTGCTTATGTAAATAACAGCCTTGTATATATGTACTTTAATATTTTGTTCCTACAGAACCAGAATAAATTGCTGGTATTATATTTTCAAGATAGAATGCTTGACAGATTGTTAGCAATTCCCTCTGATTTGCAGTTTCTTTTTTGCGATGAAGGAAGACATTTTGCCAGGGAGGATAAACTGTATAATAAAAGGATAAACTTCTCTCTTTTCTGTTTTTATTTATAATGAACAAATGGATAGTAATATATAAAACCACAATATTCTCTAGAAGAGGCGGTTGACATGACATTAAAGAATAAAGCAGCTGTGGAACTGTGTTGCTTTATCACGCTTGAAAGAGTTTTTTTTGTTTTTAGAGCACAGCTGCAAGTCAAACTACACTCATTTTTCTGTCAACACTGTGACGTATGGTTTACATAAAGCTCTTTTAAACTGACTGAAAATGCAGGTCTCCTCCTGTCCAAGTCTGGCTGAAGGTTTGTTCTTTTGAAAATTTTTCAAAAATACTTGAAGGTGCAGATTAAGAACACATTTTGTACAATAACATGGCATATGGGTGTTATGTATGGTAGTGCATGTAATCCCAGCCTTGGCAATCCTTGGGCGTCAGCTTGTACAGTTTTAATAATACATTCTTTCTGGAGTGTCTGTCGATAGTTTTATCAGTTCTCTCTACCTAAAGTGGTAGAGCTGTATTTCAAGGTATGATCCAGACATTAACATTTAATTGAGGAAAGGCTTCATTCTAGAGCTGCTGCCAATCAGGGTTTAAATGAAAAGGTCTCCAAATATCTAGCTGCTTTACAAAAAACAGATAAAAATGTATGTTTATGGCAAGTATTCTCTTAATGCTTCTAATATCCTTGTTTTTAGTATTGCTTTGAAGAATGTCATCTAGCTATTTTGCAAACTAATGAATGAGATGGTTGTTGCTGTGTAGAGCATAATGCTGCAATTTTCTGAAACAAGGGTCCAGAATCAGGTGTTCTATCAGAGTTTGAAAAGGAATACCTGCCCCTTCTATTAAGCAAGTAATATTATTTTCCATTTGTGCTCCTAATTTTCTTTAGCATTATTTGTCTTTGGCTGATGCACTTCCCCAACCTGTGCCCTTGGCCGGGAATGCGACTTCTTGGTGCCGTCCTCTGCAGCTGGGTTTTTGGCATCCTATCTAAAAAAACTGTGTGTGTGTACAGATTGGCAGCATCACGTCCTGCACACTGATAGTCAACATAAGTGTACCACAGGATAGTGTGCTCAGCCCCCTTCTGTACTCCTTGTTTAAGCAAAAGTAATCAGTACAGTGGATCGAGACTGTTATTTTAAAATGAGTTCATCAAGAACACATGGGCCACAGTTGGCAACTTGTTAAGGGTAAATTTCACACAAACATTAGGAAGTTTTTCTTTACACAAAGAACGATAGACACTTGGAATACGCTACCAAGTAGTGTGGTAGACAGTAAGACTTTAGGGACTTTCAAAACTTGACTTGATGTTTTTTGGGAAGAAATAAGTGAATTGGACTAGCAAGCTTTGTTAGGGCTGAATGGCCTGTTCTCGCCTAAAGTGTTCTAATGTTCCTCTGTGGTTATGCGGTCAGGTACAGCTCCAGATAATCTCATTAAATTTGCTGATGACACCACTATCATAGACCTTATTAAAAGTAATAAGGAGATGGATTACAGCGAAGAGGTTTAACTTCTGGCTCATTAGGGGCCAGACTATACATACTATATGTCTGCAAAAATAAGGAACTAGCCCTAGACTTAAGGTAGCAGAAGGCATGCCACACATTAGGTGGGATGCTGTTGAGCAGGCATGTTGGGGAGTTTTAAAGTTCTTGGAGTGACATTTACCAGTAAACCAAAGTAGGCACAACACATTTCTGCCTTTTGTTTTTTCAAAAAAAAAAAAAAACACATCAAGCAGCAGCTTTTGTTCTCACAGACTTCAACAGCTGTACAGTAGAGTCCATTCTCACTGGCTGTATCAAGTCAAGTTTGTCATGTGGTACTTGGCACAACAAAATTCTTGCATGTACTGTATATACTGTCCTGCACTCGTTAGGCTCAAAATCATAAAGCACTGCAAAAGGTAGGGAGGAAGGCACAGATCATTACTAGTACCAGGCTACCTTCTCTACATTTACTGCCTTGGAAGGGCAAACAGTTTTATTAAATATTGACCTGCATGGTCAATTTTCTCCCACTTCTGACAAATGGAACAGGACCATTGACTATTAAGCAACCTTATGCATGTAAGTGCAGATCGTGAGTATGTCTGTATATATTTACATGTGGGGTATATACACTGTAAATCTGCATGTGTACTTTCCTGTTTTACACTTATTTGAAAACCAGCTCCTGTTTGACCTTTTTTATGTAAGTATGTGTGTGCAGTATCCACAGTGAAGCTGTGGTTTACTGTTGTGTCATGGTTGCCAACAAATTTAACGTCAATCGCAAATCAGACCAGTCCAAAAAATGTGCCAGAAATATATCCATTTGTTCTAAAGATAATCTTAAAAATGTACTAGATTTTTACAGAAAAAAAGCACTTTTTTTTTTTTAATTATTATTAACAAACACTTCTTGAGTAGTTACAAAATGTAGAAAATCTGGATCACTTTTCAAGAATGAAATAACAGGTTAAGTAAGCAGACAGTTGTTCAAAACAATATGTTTAAAGTTTTTAAGATAAATGCATTTCCTGAAACCAGACTTCAATTGACCACAGCAGAAACTGAGCAAATATACTGTACAATGAGTATAGAAAATTATGAAGTATTCCTATTTTTTTTTTTTTTTTGCTTTACAGCCTTAAGTGAAAACACACACTAAAAATATTTCTTCCCAGCTTTACTTACTCCATGCAACCTATAACATCCAAGTGAAAGATATCACAGCTATAGCTCAGAAAAATTATGAAAAATCAAAAATAAGAACTACTGAGATTAATAAAGGATCACCCCCCAATGTCAATATTTCATTGAACCACCTTTTGCTTTAATGACAGCCTTGACTCTTTTGGGATACTTCCCTATCGTCTTTGCACATCTAGATTGAGCAATATTTGCCCATTCTTATTTACAGAACTATTCAAGTTCGTTCAGATTGGATGGTGAGTGTTGGTAGACTGCTATCTTCAAATCTTTCCACAGATTTTTCAATGGTATTTAGGTCTGGGCTGTGACTGGGCCACACGAGGACATGCACTTTTTTTTTTTTTTTCTCCTTCAGCCACTGTGTGGTCAATTTTGCTGTGTGCTTCGGGTCGTTGTGTTGAAAGGTGAACATTGTGCCTGTCTTCAACTTTCTGAAAGAGGGTAGCAGGTTTTCCTCAAGAATTTGACGGTATTTTGCCCCATACATTTTTCCTTCTACCATAACCAGAGCCCCAGGCCCTGCGGCAGAGAAACACCCCCCCAAAAGAGGATGCTGCCACCTCCATGCTTTACTGTAGGTATGGGGTGTTGTGGATGGAGCTGCAGTGGATTTCTGCCAGGTGTACCATTTGATTTTGGTCTCATCTGCCCATAAGCCTTAATGTGGCCTGTCCTGAGAGCAGTTTTTTTTCCTTGCAACCTTCCTGAACAAGCCACAATTGTTGCCACATCCACACGATGACCACTCTTTGCCATAAAATCCTGTAACTCCTTCAAAGTTGTTGCCATTGGCCTCTGGGTAGCCTTTCTTATCAGTTTCCTCCTTGCTCATTCATCCAGTTTGGAGGGATGGTCCTAGTAGTACCAAACGCTTGCCACTTCTTTATTATGGATTTTACTGTGCTCCTTGCGATTGATAAAGCCTTTGAGATTTTTTTTTTGTATCCATCTCCTGCCTTATGTCTGTCCACAACTCTATCCCTGAGATCTTTTAAAAGTGGCTTGCCACCTGTAATCAGTTTGCTGTCAGTTGCTCAACCAAGCAAGGGAATGAATGCTTCAGGAACAGCTGTTTTTATGCTTCATTAATCACAATGATTACAGTTGATCACAGGTGGAAGCCAGTAACCATGTTCTGTAACAGAAATGGTGGTTACTTAAATCTGATTTGAGTTTACAAATATTGTTTAGGAGGGGGGTGATCCTTTAGTAATCTCAGTATTTCTTGTTTTTTATTTTTTTAAATTCTTCTGAACTGTAGCTGTGATATCTCACTTGGATGTTATAGATTGCATTAAGTAAAGCTGGGAAAATATTGGGTTGCGTGTTTTTAATTTAAGGCTGTAAAGCAAAAAAAAAAAAAAGGGGAATATTTCGAAGGGGTGATTCTTTTATATACCCGCTGTACAAGCTGTGAAGCTATCAAGCCTTAAGCATGATATTTTAATCTGCAATCCATTGTGTCACTGAAGTGTTTTAATTGACTCATGTATTTAATAGACCTCTTTTCAGTGTTCGAGATCTTCATCAGATTTTTGTTATGTTAGCTTATGTCGAATGTGTTCAAAGATGTTTCAAGTAAGTAAGGCAGAAGTTTTGAGCTAAAATAGTTATATTTGCTCATCATGGCGCTGGAAGGGGAGGGTGGCGATGTGTTGCATATTGAGTAGCACGCCCAAGTAACAATTTCACTGTCAATAATTACCCAATAAATGTAAAACTAACATTAACCTTTATTAAAAGGGAGTTTCCATGGTAACCCTGAATTTTGCTCCATGAAATACAGATTTAAATGACGAGAGATTTTGTGTGTGTGTGTATATTGTTACATTTGGGTCACCAAAGTTGCACAGGTTCATTCAGGGTTTTCAAGAAACAAGCTTTATTCAAATACAGCATAATAAAGAATAAAGCAGAGGATATCTGGGGGAAGAGAGACAAGGCAGTGAGACAAAAGTACAGCTACGGTGCAGAGTTTTAAATGTTTGAAGCCCCTGCATGAGATGCAGATCACTCGGCCCGGCAGCAGCAGGCTTGCAGCTGATCCAGCAAAGTGGAGATAAAAACTGTTTCCCATTGAATCAGTTTTTAAGAAGGAGTTTCTGAGGCGTGGCCATATTCTTTTTCGGGCTGCCTTCAGTGTGTTCACACTCAGTCCCTCAGCTTTCTGAGGAAACTGGATGTTCAGGGCCCTGAGCCCACAGATGAGGACAGGTTGAGATTGGGCCACGGGTGGAGCATCCAAGCAGCCTGGGAGCCTTCCAATTGTTTGACCAAGGTAAACAGCGAGTCGCCATCATGCCAAAAAAATTAATCTTGGAGCACTAAAGGTATCCCTGCCAGCACCACGTCAATAGCTACTTTTTTCACAATGCACTCAATTGGGTCCTCTTGGAACCAGCTTTGACTTTGATGAAGTAAATCCCTCAACTGAGCATGGATAGGGCGATTAGGGTCCAGCTTCCATTGGCGAAGCGCAGACCCCTTAGCCAGGTAAGTTGTGGAGCCCTGGATGGCAGTACTTCCACCACACTCTGAAGTACTGCCAGTGCAACCTGGAGTACTTCCAGGTACTCATGCAGCACTTCCTCCATATTCAAGAATACTGCCGGAAGCTAATGGGAGCGCACCTGGAGCACTTCCGGGTGCAATATAAAAGAGGCCGCCTCACTCTATTCTCGAGAGCTGGGGGCAGGAGGTGGAGGAGTGAAGGAGATGGAAGAAAAGGTAGGGAAGAAGAGAGAAAGAAAGAAGGAACTGACAATATTGTTGGTGATATGTGGACAGTATTGTGAAAAGGCAAATGAAAGAGATAAAAGTGGTTTTTGGGACTTGTGTGTCACTGTGCCTATATATATATATATATATATGTATATATACGTACAGTGGAACCTTGGTTTGCGAGCATCATTTGTTCCGGAAACATGCTCACAGTTCAAAGCACTCGTATATCAAAGTGAATTTCCCCATAAGAAATAATGGAAACTCAGATGATTTGTTCCACAACCCAAAACTATTCATATAAAAATGATTAATACAAAATATAAAGTAAAAATACATAAAACAAATTAACCTGCACTTTACCTTTAAAAAGAATCATGGCTGGTGTGAGTGAGTTTCTAAACTGTTGTGGGATTCCACCCAACAGGAAGACACGCAGAAGAGTGTCCTAAAGCAATCGCAATCTCCCAGCGCGTAGCAGTTCGGCGTATAAGTGTGTCCAAAAAGAGAATAGGAGACGATTGCCCTCAAGAGAGAGAGAGAGAAGAACCATCAGCTCAGTTGTGATCATATGATGCTCAGCAGACAAAGTGTATCCATACTACTCGTATTGCAAGACATCACTCGTTTATCAAGTCAAAATTTATTAAAAAATTTAGCTCGTCTTGCAAAACACTCGTAAACCAAGTTACTTGCAAACCGAGGTTCCTATATATATATATATATATATATATATATATATAAAACTAGGGGGCTCTGCCCCCTGCTCACTTTGCTCGCCAACCACCGGACAGGCGCGACACGCTAGCCACTTCATGGCTCTGCCGCTCGGATATGAGGAGGCGGATGTGCAATGTAAACAATATTTTCATGGGAATTGTTACATATTGTGAAGGACAGCCGGGTCCCATGGCCGGCAGGGACGCCCCTGCTACTTATGTTCTGGGGGAGCCACCATGGGCACTCCAGTACCTCCCCCGGGATGCTTGGTGGCAGCCTCCATGGCTGACGGTGATTTCCCAACCACCTGCAGGGCTCCATAGGAGATGGAGTCCTCCACAGCCTGGTTGGGGGCTCGGATGGCCGCTAGGGGGAGCTGCATGGACTCGGCAGCCTGGCTGGACGAATCTTCAGCCCCACCCAGAGGTGCAATTAGGACCAGGTGGTCAAGCACCTGGGACACTTCCGGGTGGGTTATAAAAAGGGCCATCCACCACTACTCGAGGAGCCAGGGTCAGGAGGAGGACGAGGACGAGGACGAGGACTACGCTTGTGGAGCAGTGGTAGTAAAGGAAGAGAAGTGTGTTGTGCTTTGAAAGTGTGTTTGGGCTGTGTGGCACGGGGAAGACATGTCCCACAGTTGAAGAGAAAAATAAAATCTTTGTGTTTTCATACATGCCTCCGTGTCCTTCTGTGTCGGGTCAGGCGCCTATATAGCGCCTTTGTTACAATATGCATAATAGAACTAACTATTTTACATTACAGCAAGTAATTAAACATAGTAAAATGTAATAAATTGAAAGAAAATGTTTCATGCTGCGTTATATGTTTTTGTTTGGCTTTGAAATTAACAAGCAAATACTTTTTAAAGTTACACTTTTACTGTAAAACTTCGGTGAAAACAATTTTTTGAATTAAGTTTTTGTCAATATCACATTGAATTTTGATTCCATGTTTGTGACAACGCAATGTATAACTGCCCGTGAGTGAATATCGTTTCTCTCTCTCTAATACATAAACTGACTTTTTTGAATGTTTGTCCCCATAATTTGTTAATTGTCATAGCAAAAGCTATTTGAATGGGAAACTGTAAACGTTTTAATATGAATGGCATATCAAGATCTCCTTTGGTCTCTAATGTAATCCTCGGAAGATGTACTACATTACCTTTCTTGCCGCCTGTTAAAATTTTACGTCAGAATTGTTCAACCAATTTTGAATACAACTAATCTTGTCCTATTGCATAGCCAATCACTCAGACGTAAATTACGCAATAACATTAACGATACATCCTTCTTTCAACAGCAATTCTGTGGGTGGAAGACCAGACGGTGTTAACAGTTGCAGGTATTCTATGGGATATTTTAAGTGTACTTCTTCCGTTCCATCACCACCAACTTTTTCAGCATAATCTACCGATCGACAATTTTCATGTTAATTTGTTTAAGTTCATTGTTTCTCTGTGCTAGGATTGCCTGTTTACTCATTTCTTTTGTTGACAATCCCTCAGGATGAAATTCTTCAATAAGATTTGGACATAATAAGTCTTCTTTTATTGGGAACTTAAAAGTGAGAAAAACGTAAAAATTTCTAAGAACTGAGAGCACAGGAACTGTGTCTGACAAAAGCATTCACATGAATGAGAGGTGAAAAGACCGTGGGCGTGGGCCGTAAATGGTCGAGAGGAGGGCAGGACTTAAAATGTCTTGGCAATAGTTTAGTCTCACAGGAGTTGAAAAAATCTCTTGGCAATAGTCTAATCTCAAGATTTTCTTTTATATATTAATATCTCTCAATTATATAAAAAATTTTGGGTCGAGACGTGATTTTCTCAGAAACAATTTAATGTCCCGCGAGACAAGGATGACAGCTGCTGTACAGGCTTTTAAACGATCGAAGCGCAGCGTGACATGCAGATCACGCAGCAAGACGTAATAAGTATAACACCATTTTGCACTCATGGTTTAATAATGACATATGGTTAGTTACAGAATTATTAAATATGAGTGGCAGGTTATCATACATAGAATTTTTTAGATTAATTTAAAATTGTTGTTTCCCATGTTGAATTACCATCACTGTTCGTGCCTTTCCTGACAAGGTGATTGCTTTAATCATCAGAAATGCAGATTTTGCTGTTGTGAACCTAATCTCTTACATGAGTGATTTGTATATAGGTAACATTAAGTTGTTAGACATAAACTGTAATAATATTCATATCAGAAGACTGTGTTAACCCTTGTGCAATGCCTTAATGTATTTACTTCTAGAATTTAATATTTGATAGTAATGACTGGAGCCCTGTATGAACAGCCCAAAATTGCTGCTGTCTGACAAATAAGGTAAAAGAAGTTACTTATAGAATTGTACATAAAATTGAATCTGTTAAGCTAACCCTGGTCAAATTTAAGCAAGATGAAGATGAACTTTGTACTACTTGTGCTACTCAAAAACAAATAATTTAACATTTATTTGGTACATGTATTTATATCCAGTGTTTTTGGGTGGAAATTCAAAAAATAATTGTCTAGAACTCAAGATTTAATGTTAACTTTAAAGAAGTTGACCATTTGCTGTGTTATTTGAGGGATCAGATTAGTATAAATAAACTTTATTAATCCCATCGTGAAATTCAAATACATACAGCAGCAGCAAGGTTAAAAACAAGAATACAGACTCGCAGAGCAGATCATACAAACATCCACTCAATCAATATATATATATATATATATATATATATATATATATATATATATATATATATAAATAAATAAATTTAACAAGTACATCAGGTAGAAGCACTGAATTGCCTGATCGCAGTGTGCAGAAAAGAGCCCCAGAAGTGCTTCTTCGCACACCGTGGTGGAATGAGCCTATGGCTAAAGGTGCTTCAAGAGACAAAATCATCCACTTTTCCTATCATCCTCTTTTCTTCAACAGCTTCTAGTCTGTCCAGGGTTAACCCTGTGATGGAGCAGGCTTTCATAATAAGTTTGTTTGGGAATTGTACTTCTTTTTGCTCATGTTGCTTCCCCAAGAGACTGCAGCTTAGAACACCACACTGGCTTCTGTGGATTGGTAGAACATTTCCAGCAGCTTGCTGCACACATCAAAAGACCCGAGCCTACTTGTCAACTACAGTCTGCTCTAGCCCTTCTTACACAGTGCCACTGTGTTGTCAGACCAGTCCAGTTTGTTGTTTATGTGGACCCCCAGGTCCTTGTAGCTCTGCACCACTTACATGTCCTCCCCATGAATGGTGACTGGTTTCGGAGGTTTCTTGGCACGCCAGCAAGTCCATTCTTTTGTCTGACTCTGACTCATCTCCATTATTAATGCAGCCTATGGTGGACGAGTCATCTCAAAATTTCTGTAGATGTCAAGCGCTGATATTTTGCTAGAAATCTGTTGTGTAGAAAACAATGATCTAAAGAAATGATATACATTACTAATTTGGTAGTAATTTGGAGAGTCATGCACAAAATGCTAAATGCGCTCTTCCACTGTTCAATACGTTCAAAACTGAACTTCAAATGCAAAGAGGAAAACTGAAATATGTAAAGAAAAAATAATTTGATTTAGCAGGATATCTCGGATTAATGATAGACAGTACTGCATACTGTATTGTCTTGCACGTTCTCTAAAGTGGATTGGCACTCCAGCTACTGTAAAAACAACAACAAAAAAAAAACACTACATCACCTCCTGCGCTCTTAACAACCAAATGTCAAACGTCACTGTTTACGGTAGAAACCATACGCAGCCTGTCCAATCCCATAACTTTACGTGCACAGGCACCAATAAATATTCTTGTTATTGACTTTTTTTACGCCTCTAATGTCAAGAATAGCCAATTACGTGGCACGTTGTTAAAGTGTTGCGCGTCCTCGGAAAGGATTGGCCTTTAATATCAAAATGGCAACACTGGTGTATGCAATACTGTTCTATTTCTAATTTATTTTATTAATATTTGTACAGGACTTTCTTCGTAGATTGCTTGAACATCAGCAATCAGTAAAATGTGGTCAAGACTGTTTTAGAAAAAAACAGGTATGTATTTTATTATAACACGAACAATGGAGATACTTTTGAAAATATTTTGCAGTTCAGTTTTAAATGTGCTTTTGCTACGGAACTTGACACGCTAAATTTTAAATCGGGAAAAATATTGACTAATGGAACCGACTGTTTTTAAATATCTTGTACCCATTTATTACATTTTTTTATTTGTTAGAAAATACGCAAGTTTCTGGTTTCAGAAATATGTTCTTGCTTTAATCTTTGTGCGGAGTCTTTCCATTAATGCCATCCATCCAACTGCAAATTGTCCCGGTGTAGTTTTCTGGAAGCTTTTGAAGTAAACTATATCAATTGCGGTCTTGAAACTGGTGGTGTGTGTATACCCAATGGTAGGGAGACACCCTGACTAAATTCCAGTAGAGCGCTCGTTAACTGCGACGTCGGTTTCAGCCCTCCATGAAAACTGATTAGATTTTTATAGTTTTGCCGATTCGTATTGTTTTAATTTTTTTCTTATGAAGTAAATCTTCACACGCAACTCGGAACAGTCAGTCGACGTCTACATCATGTGTTAATTCTCTAATGAAGTATAAAAAACTGACTTTCTGAAAAAGACCGTATGTACTGGAAATACAATATTTAGTACACTAAACCAACTGTTTTACCGTGGAATAATTAGTTAAAAAATTCTCGAGTTAGTCATTATATGGAGGAACTTCAGATCACCTGTGTGTCGCTGAACGCTATATGTAGAACTGCATTGAGCCATAAGGGGGAATTTATTCTTTTTACAAACGCTTATTTAAACAAAAAAAAAAAAATGAAAATAAAATATATGCACACTTAGTTTAGGTCTGAACAAAGACCAGAATTACTAAAAAATAAAATTAATTAAAAATTTAATTCTTTTTAAAAAGAATTTAAAAGAGAAAATTAAATATTATTATTATTGTTAATAAAGCCATTGCTAATCACTGAAAAGGCTATTGATTACACATTTAAATTTGTCTCTAATCAAGGGACATTTTGTTCCTGCATACAGACTGAAAATACCTTGTGACATCACCCAGTACCAGCTCTTCCAATTCCGCACCAACCTCTCGAGATTAATCTCAAAAACCAGAACCAAATATTAATTTTAAAAGAACATACTAGACCAATCTGAGCCCCAGTGCCTAAATGGTTGAGAACTACTGCTTTGGATACTCATCGTGTTTTCACTTTCATGTATATATGCTCAAACTATTAGGTGGCCGCTTTTAGGTAAGTTAAAGGGCTCACACCCCAGACACTAAGGGGGTACTCTGGATGCCTCTTAGTAAAGTCTGTATGCACCAGGCACCGAAGGGGGGCCCTGCTTAGGGCTCAATATGGGGCCTTCCATTACCACTCCTTGATGAGTGAAGGGTTAATCTTGTAAGATACTGTAACACTAACAAATTGATGCTGACTGCATCACCACATGGCGGGGAAATGACAATGTAGAAGTTACCTAGCATAGTTTACCATGGCAAAATTTACATTTTTATTTGTTTGTTTTTGGTATTTATATTCTTGAGCACCACTGGCAAAGTTAACTGTGTTTGCGCCTCACAGCACTTGGATAACCATTTTGATTGATGCCTCCCAGAACTCTGGTTTTCTCTCACACACTAAGGGCATGCAGTTGGGGTAATCAACAAATCACTTAATTTGCCTGTGCCCTAACTGTAAAGGATAGATTTAAACAGATGTAAAATGGATCTGTACATCAAGTGGTTTGGGGTGGCTTTTGCAATAGACAGACACTGTATGTAAAATACACTTGTTAAATTTGATTCTAGGGTTTAAAATAGTTTTTTAAGCCTATGCTGCTGTATGTATCTTTTTGTATTTCGTATGATCTTTCAAACCATTACGTATGATCTTTCAACCCATTACGAGTTGCATGTTATAATGGTATGTATTTTAAATGGTTACGTTTCTTCTCTCGCCTCTGTGCTGCTGGAATATTCTCTTGCAATCAGTGACCCTGAATTGAAGTGGATATAATACCATTAGTTTACCACTTGTCAAAAACAAAGCAGTTTGGTTCAGACATGGTAGTGATATTGTCACTTGTATATCCTTCCATATAGTATCTTATAGTTTGTCATTTAATTTCTTTAGCTATCACGCCAGTTATTTATAATCTTTAACTGAGACTTTTCATTTACTTTAAAAAATTTGACTGTGTTAAGTAATTTCTTTAATGGATGGTCATATGTATTTTATATTTTAAATTTTACTTTTTTTAGTGTTTATATCCTCATCTGTTATTCTTCAGATTCTTTTGTTTGTGAAATTCAGCCCATTCATGGGATAACTTGCTTTCAATCAATCAATCAATCAACATTTATTTCTATAGCACATATTCATACAAAAAAATGTAGCTCAAAGTGCTTTACAAAATGAATAGAGAAATAGAAGACACAATAAAAGATAAACATAAGTCAACATTAATTAACATAGAATAAGAGTAAGGTCCGATGGCCAGGGTGGACAGAAAAACAAAAAACTCCAAAGGCTGGAGAAAAAATTAAATCTGTAGGGGTTCCAGACCAAGAGACCGCCCAGTCCCCTCTGGGCAATCTACCTAACATAAATCAAACAGTCCTCTTTGTATTTAGGGTTTTCATGGAAGGACCTGATGATGATGGTCACGTAGACTTCTGGCTTTCAGTCCATCAATGTTGGTGCATCATGATGCTTTGAGTAGGTGGTGGTGGCGCAGGCCGCCACCACAAAGAAACCGGAAAAAGAAACAGAAGAGAGTAGGGGTCAGTATGGATTTTGGAGCCACTGTGAATAATTATTATGAAGAATTGAACATACAGAGTATCAGTATTAAGTTAAAGTGAAGTTATAAAAAGGCCATGTTAAAGTAATGTGTTTTCAGCAGTGTTTTAAAGTGCTCTACTGTATCAGCCTGGCAAATTCCTGTTGGCAGGCTATTCCAGATTTTGGGTGCATAACAGCAGAAGGCCGCCTCACCACTTCTTTTAAGTGTAGCTTTTGGAATTATAAGGAGACACTCATTTGAAGATCTAAGGCTACGATTTGGAATATAACGCGTCAGACATTCCGATATATAAGATGGAGCGAGATTATTTAAGGCTTTATAAACCATAAGCAGTATTTTAAAGTCCATCCTGAATGACACAGGCAACCAGTGTAGTGACATCAAAACTGGAGAAATGTGTTCGGATTTTCTTTTCCCAGTTAGGATTCTAGCAGCTGCATTCTGCACTCGTTGCAAATGATTTATGTCTTTTTTGGGTTTGCTTTGATATGCAAGTAGTGGTCACAATAAAAAGAAGTTTAGTCTAACCAAAACAGTTCCCTCCACCTGCTCTTTTTTTGTCTGAAGCCAAAAGCAATCTGCAAACAAGAACTGTTTGCTTACAGAAACTAGTCAAATAGCTTTCTCATAGTTTTGTTAAAAATGGAAGATGGATATGAGACATTGTTAAAAATTAAAAATATTAGGGTGCTTCGCTCGCCAACCTCCCCACCTGCGCTACGCGCCAGCCACTTTGTATCTCTGCCGCTCGTGTATGTGGATTTTACTTTCACCATGCAACAATCTTTTAACTCTTGCGGATACACGTTTTCATTTGGAGGAAACGCTACTTTTCCCTGATGGCAACACAAATTAGACAATCTACAAGTCTCCGAATTAAAGTTTAAATCCGAACAGTATCTACATACTTCTGACTTATCGCCTATGTCCTTATATTCAATTTCTTTTCACTGTTCTGTTATTTCACAGAGTAATACTTTCCATTTGTTTGCACTAATGTGATCTTTACTATAATTTTTTTGAGACTTTCGAATTGTAGTACTTTCATTATCTCTAACCTGCTCTGCAAATGTATTGCAGCAAAGTTTTTGAACCTCTTAACGACATTCTACTTTGTCATCTACTCTTTGTCAACGACATTCTACTTTGTCATCTACTCTTTTTCTTTTATTTCCGGTCTTGGGCGTGGTTAAATCTCTTGGTACAAAGTCTCCTTTCGCGGGACATGAAAGTATTCAAGAAAAAATTCTTGTCTCTTCTTATCCCAAGATTATTTTTATATAATAGGGAGACAATAAAAATGCACAGCTTCCGTATGTAAGAAAGGCAAGTGTTGGCAGAGGTTCTGATTACATTTTTAAACTAGGGGAAAAGTTGAGTGTTCTCCAAGTTTATGGGATTATCTCAAGACTGTAGTTTGACACATTACTAAATATTTAAGCACTCTCGCTAATGGAGGATGTCATTTTAGTAGGTGAACTGTTGAAGCAATTTTTTTTTTTTTTAATATAGAATATTTATAAGTAGATGGTCTAACTTTGATTTTGCAATAGATTTAGTCTGCTTTAATTGTTTGACAAAAGATTCTATCTTGAAATCGCTACACGGATTTTATTCATAAGCTAATGATTACATGACTGCATGTTTCCATGAAAGGTGTGTTTTGCCTGAATCATTTCCACAGCAGCACTGCATTCTTTACTATCTCAGGATTCCAGCATAGAGAGACAAAAGTATTTTTTGTTAAAGAAAGGTATTCTGTTTGTTTAAAGATTGTAATCCCTTCATCATTGCACTTGACAGTTGAGTATCATTTTGAGTATCATTTTAAAGTCAAAACATGGTGGTTGAAAATAAATAAATATGTATACAGGCTTAATAATAATGTGTTCAGGTTTAATACCTTAAGTGAACAGCAAAAATACATAGAAAAGAAATGGAATTTCTAAATAAATGTTTTCAGTTGCATTATTACATGTGTGTATGTTGTCTTTAAGCCCTGCAGCATTAAGCGCATTTTTTAAAAATGATTTTTCAGTCTGTTTTTGAATTGAAATGCATGTATGTATGGTGTCTTTAAGCCCTGCAGCATTAAGTGCATTCTATAAAAATGATTTGTCAGTCTGTTTTTGAATTGAAATTTTATCCAATTCTGGCCACCATCCTGCCTATATGGTTGTTGGCAAGATCAGGGAACACTAGCCAGCACATGGGTAAAGCAGGATAATAGGTACATTAACTTGCACATAATAACTTTGTGACTCATTTCAGTATTTAAAGGCAAGTAAAAGAATGTTATAGGCAAGAAAATAATGTTTTTAAGTTCTAAACTCTGTCCAAATGAAGCAACTTAAGATGAGTATTAAAAAAAAATTCTGGATGGGTACTGTCTATTTAAAATATATAATTATTGCTGATCAGCTCATCCCCATTTCATCAAAAAGGTTTCTTACTTGAATAGGTTGAGTTTATACTGTTCTGAGGTATTCTTATTAAGATTTCTGTATTTGGCCTTATTATGGGAAAGGCTGTTTATAAATAACTTTATTTTACAAATAAAGTTCTATGTGCCCTATGATAGGTTGGTCCCAGATTTGCATTCATTAATAGACCTGGCCCTCAAATTCACTAAGCTATTACGCAACGAGAGCTTCTAACACTATGTGTTTATCCCAGTGCTGCAGTATTCACTTGATATTTAATGCTGAAATTGATGCATCTATAAACTGAATTTGGTTTTGCTTTTGAATGTATAATTATTTATATGTATGAATATTGCATCTTTTTTACAACAGCACTATCAGTGTGTGGCAATGGCAGGCCAGCACTGCATTCTTCGGTTCTTAAATCAAGGAACTAGTTTGTTTTTCTTAGATATTAGATCATATCTTGATTATGTTTCTCTCATTCTCAAGATTTATTTTATGAATCTTTTGAGAGCAAGTCACCTTCCGTATTCAAAGATTTATTGGACATCTAAATAGTGCCTTAACATCAGGATGTCATCAGAAATGAAAATATCATTATTTAGAAATGTCTTGGTTTGGAGTTTAGGTATTCTGTATTTATATTTGTTTTTCTTACATTTTTTCCCCCCTCATGGTTCAACAGTGTAGAGCTAGGTTAATTAGATCTGCTAAACTGATTTCTGGGTTTGCAGGTGCCCAGCAAAACTGTTTTGTCTTATGCTCCATGGTCTTCCGAATTCAGATCTGATACTGAAAGAATAAAAGTGCTGCTTGTTTTGTGTGATATGTTACTATTGCCTGTAGAAATGTCACTATCTTCACAAATTCTGCTATTTTTATTTAATTATCTTGGTCCACAGTTTGGTTCTTGTTTCTGCTCATTTTAACAAATTAATCAATATTTGAGTGCCTCAGTTATAGAAAACTGAATATGTCTTAAATTTAAAATGAGATTCTCAAGAGGAGATTGAGAGGAAAATCCAACTTGACTCGGTTTGCATTTTGAGATCAATTTGGGATAGGCTTAATTTCTTTTAATAAGTTTTTTCAAATAGATATTGGAATATATATTCTTTTTGTCAATATAAGCAGACCAGTGGCAATTATTTTTTGGGCAAGAATAAAGAGAATCTTAACAAAGACCTTATGAAAATAAAAGTAATATCAGTGCTTGAAGCTGGTTCCCTTGATGGGGTCAGATACAGCATTTTCATAGCAAAGCAGGTCAAAAGCCATATTTTGCTTGTAGGTTTGCAACAAGTAGTAAAAGCTTTGTCTAGAGTTAAACTTTTTTTCCAGATATGTAGACGGGGGCATATATGGTAAGTTATTAAAAGCCCTAAGGTTTTGGGATCACTCCTACTCATAGAGCTTACAGTATTAGTTACACAGAAACAGGAGACTTGTCAAAGCAAAATAAATTCTTAGGTGATTAATTCTGAAAGAGCTTACTTTTTATGCTAGAAAGCATATTTTGTGCTCATTGTTTTGTTTTTTGTTTTAGGCATTATAATTTTGTGTATTTGGTAAAAAGCATCACATATGTACCATTCAGCCACAACATTAAAAGCACTGACAGGTGAAGTGAATAACAGTGATTCTCTTGTTACAATGCTACTTGTCAAGGTTAGGGATATAAGAGGCAGCAAGTGAGCAGTCAATTCTTGAAATTGATGTGTTGGAAGGAGAAAAAATGGACATGAATTAGGATCTGAGAAACTTTGACAGATTGTGATGGCTAAATGACAGGGTTAGAGCATCTCGAAACCACTTGGGGCTTTATGCATAATGCTGTGCGTAGAATTCACACTAAAATGTGGAAATGTGCATACGCACAAAAATATCCAGATGCATGAATCTATGTGTATACCAACTTCCACGTTCTTCCACTCAATGAGTGCCTGCCGTCACACCCCACCTTCTCCCAGAATTACTCCTCTTTGAATACGCAAATCAATATAAATATCCCTTAAGTTCAGCTTTCTGTGAAAAGACAATGGAAAAAGCACGAGGTAAAATAGAAGAATTTCAGTGAATACCAAGTGGAGGCAAGGAAAAACATACTATTTGTTGCTTTAAACATTGGTATAAACAACAAAAGAAAGTTGATCGAGTGACATAGAGTGTTGAAGAAACTCAAAAGCTCAAGGCAACAAAGTCATACAGTGCCCGAAATAAAAAAAGTCAGATATCAAAGTCGCTGTGAAAAAGTGAGTGTCATATGGAAGCTTATTAAGGTACAGAGAAATTAAAAAAAAAAAAATAGGGACGCAGTGGGGGAAAAAAAAACCTCCAATTTAATCACGTAGTTTATTTTGTCATTAAAGTAGAATGTCATAAACTTCATCTTAAAATCGTTTAATTTGCAAGTTTCTCAAATCCCATCGTAACTAAAGTAGCACATTAAATGCTTTGTTTTACAGTATGTGCTCTATGTGTGTGAAGTACTAAGTACTTCTTAAAAGGGCTTTCTCTTCCTCCGACAGGACACAGAATACATTACATTCATGATATCACAGCTCGCTGAACAATTTAAATACTAAGATGTACACTTGATATGTATTAAACATGGGAACACGGTGGCGCAGTGATAATGACAAGCTGGTGCCCCGTCCAGAGATGGTTCCTGCCTCCCACAAGATGCTTGTTGCACCGTGAGTGACCTTCTATGAAATAATTTATTGCAGCAGTATTGTCTCTTTCAATCATGCTAACCTCCAATTCCTGTCCTTGCTTTTCTTTCTCCAAGTAACTAATCACCATTTGTAAGCTGAGAACACAGATTCTTCAAAACTTTTAAGAAACATTCAAATATCTTTGTAGTACATGTTTAATTATTCTATCCATCTATCCATCTAGGGTTGCACCAGTCTCAGCAAGCATACAGCGCGAGGCAGGAACAATCCCTGAATGGGGCGCCGTGTCCTCACATGTTTAATTATTTCTAATATAGATTATTTAAATTATGTTAAAATTTTATCTGTATAATGTAATGTACTTTACTGCATTTCATCTTAAAAATGATACCATCCTCATATGTAAATGAGCACTTTATAAAGTGGCTCCGGTTGTGCAATATTATAACTGTATTGCAAGTTTACAGTAAGGTAATTGTACTTATAAATACAAACAGTTCTACAAGGAGCACTTGATGGACTGATTGATTTCGTTTTTTGTTCTTGGGATGAAACTCTTTCTGAACAGCGAGGTCTGTACAGGAAAGCCTCTGAAGCATTTGCCGTACGGGAGCAGTTCAAATAGACTGTGTACATGGCTGAGGCAGCATGTGCTAGGTGCTGTATACCGATAATTCTCTTTCCGATCAGCTGCTATACAGCTGTGATTCCACACTTTGATACAGTAGGATTAAATTAAATACTGCAAGTAGTGCAGTGAGAAAAACAAAGCTAAAGCAGCTGTGGTATTTGGTATAGTTTAGCCATTGCATGGGTCATTTTATTGTTTCAGGTTAATTACAATCAGATGCCTTAAACTAATAAACATTCTACTGTTAATTTCAGTGTATTTGATAAAGCTGCGTAAGGGATCTGGATCTAAAAAAGAAAGGGAAACCACACAAGAACAGGAGCACTGCTTTGACACTGGGTGTTACCAATTTGCAACACCAAGTGGTGAACTTGCATACACCAGGAATTGAGGCAGCGTGAAAATGTGCATGGCTTTATGCCAAGTTTAGCTTTTATACATCGCAATGTGAGCATGGAAACGGGCTTATGCAACATTTTTGTGTGTACACACTGTTTATACATGAGGCCCCTGCTCTTGTGAAGTATTTCTGGCATGCAATGGTTAGTACCTACCAAAAGTGTCTAAGGAAGTACAACTGGTGAACTGGAGGCAGGGTTATTGGTACCCAAGGTGTATTGATGCAGGTGGAGAACAAAGGCTTGCGTGTTTGCTGCCATCATTTGGAGGAACTGCTCTAGCACAAATTGCTTAATGTTGGCCGTGAGAGAAATGTGCATTAATATGTTTGTAGATATATATATATATTCTATATTCAGCCATTTTTGCAACATAACATTTAAAATCAGTTTTGTAGTTAATATTCAGTACCTGCAATTAGAAAAAAAGAACTCTGAAAATCTCATCTATAAGAAAATGAATGAGAACCTAAACATGACGTCATGCTTACTCCAATGAACAGTGTAAAATGTGTAACACCAGGGGTGATTTTGATGTGTGTCTAGTTTTTCTTTAAATTTATGAAGTTGCCTAGCCTCTCCTGATTCAAAGTATTCTTCCTAGCACGATTCTGCCTAGTACCCTATTCCAGTAGTTTTTGGGACAAAGGCTATGTTCGGTTTAGACCACACATAACATTTGACTTGTGGCAAAAATTCTGATTTATATTTATCTGGTTATAAGAGCTATTACATGTATATCCATACAGGTACTTTACAGTTTTGGTGTCTTAAAGTAATACAGGGCTCATTGTGAGGAAGCAAGATACTGCAATTTTTGTGACTAGTTTCTTATGCAAGGGTGCGGAAATCCAACGCCCGACTTGTCCGACAAGGGTAAATTGACTGTCGGACAAGCGTGTTTTCTGGTTTTAGTTGTCCGCGGATAAGTGCAATTTTTCTGGAGAAAAAAAGAATTAAATGTGCAGTGCAGGGCACATTTTTACCACTACTTTCAAATTTTAAACATTTGGGTACATACTTCGTGCGGAAACAGTTTACTTAGGCATGTTCTTCATGTATCAAATTGGTATTTAATATTGTTTACAAAATGATGGCTGATTTTTCAAACGGGAAGCACTCTTGTGATTTTACATAAGTATTTTACCCTACTATTTACACGCTTTTTTTCATGCCGACATTACGATGTAATTTGATGATTTTTCATTATAATCGATAACTTTTATATCTTATTAATAAAATTTTATTTTTTCTACATAAAAATGCGGTCATTTCACCTACAATGCAATTGTTTTCGCCACATAAAGCTTGTTAGGCATTTGATCTTTTCTGGAATTTGCGATTTCGCATAGGTTGTTATATATTGAGGAGTTAAGAAATTTATTACGTGACATCAATTTTGATGAGCTGTCTATAGATTGTTTTTGATTAGAGAATTTTTCAAATAAAACAAGTTGGTTTCGCGCTCTCAGGTTTTAAAAAATTAAACATTCTAACGGTTTCCAAATGTTATGAAATATCAATAAAAATCTTCACTTAGACGCGATTATTTTTTTTTTCGACAACATCGGTAATATTTACTTCTTTGGAAATGTAACCTCTTGCTGGATTTCGAATACGTCATTAGGAATTACCTGCGTAACCCATAATGCACTGCGGTAAGCACGTTGTTCTCACTATATGCGTGTTGTTGAAACTCAAGCAAGTAGCATCGCGGATGAGAAATGGATAATTTCTTGATTAAAACTGGCACAACAGGCCTTGAAAAACCTAAGGAAGCGTAGTAAGGCCACTGTGAAAAAAATACGGACACAGTGAAGACAAAAAAATGTAAATGTCGAGATTAAAGTCGACATGTTGACTTTATTCTTGTAGTTTATTTTGTCAGTTGAATGTCGCAAAATAAATTTCATCTTAAAATGAATGTTTCATTTACTAGATTTTCTCAAACCCCGTCATAAATTTAATGTAGCACATTAAAAGCTTTATATTAAGTGTTCCCCGCCCCAGTTGTTAATCTCTGCGTGCTTCTTAAACTGACTTTCTCTTGCAGTGAGAGGTGCCAGCAGCAATCGCCTCACATTGACTTCATGATATTCCTGCTCAATGAACATTCAGAATATTAAGATAAATACTTGATATCTTTTTCATGATGAAATACATTAAAGCATGTATTCGACATGGGTGGCGGGGGGCACTGTGGCGTGACTGTAGTGCTGCTTTCTTGCATTATGGGGTTCTCAGGTCTACGTTCAGTGTAGAGAAGTTTATAGCTGGTGTGACGAGGCTCCAAAAAACTGGATACTGTATTTGAATGGGTATCGCACAGGTTTAACTGAAATATTGCGTAAATGTTGGGTTCGTAATCTGGAGATCATAGATACGAACGAAGAATTCAATGGATGTTTTTCTGAGCAGCCTTTCTTTATTGCATGTTTGCTGTGTCTATCGTACGTACTAAACCCCCAGTTCCTAGCCTTTGTCTTTCTCCATATTACCAATCACCACACGATAAGCGTCTTTGTGAAATTAAAACCTAGACCTCAGTTTTCAGAACTTTTTCGTTATACATGTTTAATTATGCCATCCATTCAGAGGTCTAAGCTTATAACTAGTTTTAATTTCACAAATACGTTTATCGTGTGGTGATTGGTTATGTGCAGAAAGAAAAAGGATAGGAACTGAGGGTTTAGTACGTCAGATAGAGACATGAGTCTAAAAGTAAGAAAAAAGTTGGTTTAATTGAAAAAGTGTTTTCTAAAGCTGAACGCTCGAAGGGTTGAGCGTTATGCTAGGCTGTTCAATACTGCTTCTTTATAAGAGTTTGACCCACGACCAGCTGTGGAATTCTGTCTGTCACCTGGCAACAGGCACATCACTCATAAAAAAACCTGAAAAGTCATCAGCATCCACTTCTGCAGGACCATCAGTCCAGGAACCATGCAGTTCAGCTCAAGCAGAAATGAACAGCATTCAGCCCATGCTGTCTGAGATGGTAAAGATTCTTGGGGGAGAAGATGTTGCAAGACAAAAGCTGAAGAACATGGCAGAAAATGAATCAGGACAGTGTTCTGTTATGTAACTGTAATATATGAAAAAAGAACTAGTGTAGCTATAATGAAAGCATTGTTTATTAGCTAGTTAAAATAAAGGAATCTTTTATATAATGTTCTAGAGCAAGGTGGCAAAATACTACTCCCTGAAGGAACTTTTTTCAGTTTTAAAATGGAAGGCAGTTTTGGTATCAATAAAAGAGATTAGAAAAAATAAACTATTTTTCACTTTTGTTATTTGTTTATGGGCAAGTGAATTTAAATGGCGGACAAGTGGATTTTCTAAGTTTACTTGTCCATGGACAAGTAGAAACAAATTTGATTTCCACACCCCTGTTATGAAATATTGAGACTGCGCCTTTTCATCCAAGGCCTAATACTTTGTGGAGATTTTTGCTATTTTTTTATTTTACCTAGCTGGGTGATAATACTGAGTTATATTAAATTACACTTTGTGCTATGATTAATGGTTAAGTAGTAGTAATCTGTTCATTGTTTTCTGCCTAGGATAGTTAAATAATTTCACACAAAAACTTTGACCAGTGCTGTTTAGATGCCTTCCATCAGTCTAAACGAAAGAATATGTATTCATACTTTGAAGGGAATCCCAGGAGAATATGATGAGTTCATATTTAATGCATTGCAGTTGGTATTCGAATGTTTATAAATAAATTGCCATTGGTGATGCCACTAGTTGTGCCTGTTTTTATGTATTTTAGATTTATAAACCTATTGCATGTTGTTGCAAGTAATGTAGGTTAATTATACTTTTCAGGCTCCACACAAAGGTGATGCAAGAGTGAATCATGGGTTGGTGCTGATAATGTCCAAAATGTCACAGGCATCGGGAGGTATCTTGCCTTCTTTAAGTTCATTGGTTGGACAGAGAAAAATCTCCCCAGAGGAACGAATAAGTAAGGAAGAATGGCCTTCCCTAAGTCCTCAATTAAGTAAGATATAGCAAACTTAAGTATGTAACTGTAGTTTGTTTGTGATGTATCTTTATTTAATTATATACCACTTCTCAAAGATAAGCTCTATTTTAATTGATACAGTTGTTGGATAATATGGATAGTAATAGTGATGTTTCAAGATGTCTAAGTATATGTACTTTTGATTTTCCATGATAAACTGGTACATTTTATTGATGCCTATTGAGAAGTTAGCACAAGGCACAACATGTATATTTTTAAATCATATACATTATTATTATTATTATTATTTTTTTTTAAATGTGTATGCTGGTGCATGCACTCACTCATACTGGGCCAGTTTTGAGTTGCCAGGCTTGTAATTTAAAGCTTGGTTTCCATCTCAGTAAGGCTGTACTACTAAATACTGTGCTGGCCATCATGTCACCCTGTGTATCCTTAATTATGGAAGGTCTCCTTAATCAAAATCAAAAACTGATGCATTAAAACTTGCTCTATTTAATCTATCATGACATTTAGAATAATGTAATTAGTAAGACACAAATTTCAGCAATGTTGGCAACATTCTTGCCATTGTTTTTTGTTTGTTCTGTCTTAATGTGATTTTCAAGTTGGTAGCTCTAACAGGCTCTGTGAAGGCTTTTTTCAGTTAGAATGCTTTTTTTTCATGCACTATTTGATATACAACCCATAATTCTGAATCAAGGACTCTTATTGTACAACTTATTTAAGTCTGCTTTTCTTTGTTAGCTAACACATTATTTTAATTTTGATGACATTAAGCTGCCCTTTTTATTTAGTGGATATTATAATGAACTTGATTGTTCTAATCACATTTCTGAAGCTTCTTGTTATTTGTGTATTTTAAGGTATTTTTGCTTTTGTTAGGAGAGTTTTCTACTAGCTGTTACAAGATTTGAGTTTTATGTGTCATTGTCACTCCTATGGCACTTAAGCATCTTTTATACCAGCTATAAAAATTTCCCTCGGAGTCCTCACTGCCATCATTCTCAGGTCCTGGTACAGACCGGAGTTGCCATCAAGCTGTGCGCTGTGAATTCTTTTGATGATAACCAGGGTGTCCTGCAAGTTGAAGTATCTCCTTCTGGGAGCAACACCAACACAACCCTCTGCAACCTTCAGGGTCTTGTCACAGAGCGTCCCCCTCATCTCATTAGGATTGGAATTCGAACCTAAGTCTGCAAGTTCCTCACACAAACTGTGTGCAGACTCATTAAAAATAGCCTGTTCTTGGAGACTAGCCTAATGGGCCTAAGGAGGATCATCAGAGTTACAACAATGGTTCTGTGGTTGGAATTCACAAACAGGGCAATTCTGTAGACCTTGCAGTTCATTAGGATCCTCCAGTGTCTGCCCACAAGGATGTGATCAATTTCCTTCACCGCACTGCAAGTACGGTACCATGTCCAATGATATGATTCGGGGTGCTGGAACCAGGATCCCGCAATCCATAGCCCCTGACTTTTTCCAAAGTCAAGGAACATCAAGCCACTTTCACTTCAGTTGCCAGACCCATGGGGACAGACACAACCCTCATACTTAACCCTGTGGGTGCCAGTGGTTGCATTGAAGTCATCCATGACCAGAAGAGTGTAACCATTTGGGTACACATCAACCACTGAGCACTGTTGCAAATAAAATGTTGCCCTCACCGAGACATCGTGCTTGCGGTGGGAGAATGGATAGACAATAGATAAGGCACCCAGAGAGTGCTTTAATCTGAGTCTAGTAATACACTTGTTGAAAGGAGTGACATGAACACTATCCGAAGGAGCCAATCCATCACAGCAACAGGTACTCCCTGAGTGTGACAGCCTTCAGAGCGACCAAACCAATAAAAAGTTTATCTACCTACAGAAATCTCGCCAGTCCCAGGTCTGCACACCTCGGACAGTGTCGCTCCTGAAATGTGAAGTTTATAAAGCTCCTATGACAGCAGGAGAAGATGATCATCCTGCTGGAGAGACTAGACATTCCACACTCCTACCCAGATGGATCACCTCAAATTGGGACCCAAATGCTGCCATACCACGGGTGATACCTTGATGCCACACCAGTTCTGATCCCCAACAGGCCTGAACCCATTGGCTTTCTTGCAGTTTCTATTCTTTCAGGAATGAGTCAGGAATGAGGCTCCCATGGGCTTCTCCCATCCACTTCATAATGTGGGCAGCTGCAGAAGAGCTACTCCTGTGACTCCTGTGGAGAGCATCTGCCATTTCAGAGTTGTGTGAAGTTTTCACAGTGATTGGATTGCCAATCCTGCCACCAGCCCCTCAAGTTTTCCCTGCAAGTTGGAAGACCACTTGCAGGGCTGGATGCAGTTTAGCGTCATACCCAGGATGAAGTGACACACTTTTTAAGGTACAGTGACCTACGTCCTGCTTATCGAGGAATCAAATCATTATGGACATCCAAATTTGTTCCTTGGAGAGTCAGAGTAGAGGCGGTTGATGGAATGGTTTTTACAAATGGTGCTGCAGTTGTAACCCAATGGGCTGGCTACTTTGAGGAGCTGTTTAAAGCTGATCCTCCAGCTAGGATGTTGGACATTTCTGGATCCATGGTTATTTACGCTAATTAGCTGTGAACCACCCAATCTAATTGAGGTTGCACACATGTGGTGAGGCAGCTGAGGGTAGGGAAGGCTGTAAGGATCTCTGGTATCTGGAGTGAAATACTACAAGCTGGTGGTAAGGCTGCCCTCCTGGCATTGCAAACAGTCTTTGCTTCCATTTGGGAGATAGGTATCATCCCAACTGACTGGAAAATGTGATGTGTCCCTTTCTAGAAAGGGAAGGGTGAGCTCCTGGATTGCTGCAACTACAGGGGGATAACACTGCTCTCTGTGCCTGGTAAAGACCTTGGCTGGGTCATCCTCAATCTGATCCATCCTAAAAAGAACTTCTCTGCTTCAGCAAACGTTAATATTCAAGATTCAATCATTAGAAAGCAAAAGAAAGAGCAGTAGTGGGGAGTAGCAATGTAGAAACTACTGCTAACCATGAAAAATATACTATAAGTTTTCAATTATCATTCTCACTTGCCTAACTCACAAGTATGAAAAGATAAGGCAAAAGTGGAACACTTTTAGCAATATGAGTCCCATTATGTCTGGTTTAAAGGAAACACAACATTCCACATCAAGCCAATAGGCAAACATGTGGGATACTATGCTGCCTCAGGATCTGTACAGATTGTCATAATACAAGCAGCCGTGAATTATACTCTGTATAAGAATATTCTTAAATAGAATACCTGATCATCCATCTGAATGTGTGGTTATGTCATGCAGCAAGTGATATTTGACTTGAAGAGGCAGAAATCTGTGTGCTCAAATATAATTGTTCTTTGGGGTGAGATAGGAATAGTGACTGAACATAAATACTTTGGAACTCTCCTAGATAATTATTGATATACAAATACAACAAAATGTATACTCTAAATGCAATCGGTGTTTATTTCTCCTCCTTAAACTCACACCATTTAATGTCGACAAGGACCTTAGGTTGTTTTATTATTGTAATATTATCCAGTCTATCATCCATTTCAGCTTCATTGCCTAGTATAGTAGTGTAAAAAAACAAAAATTTAAAAACCTCCAGCATACGTATTACCAAACATGCAGCTAAATTTTTGGGGCTGGCGTACATGATTTGGTAAATGTTTGTCAAAGGGCAATGTTAAAAAATTAGAAAGTTATCTCAACAAATGACAGACATTCATTACATGCAGAACTTAAATTCTGTAAATCAGGGAACACATCAATTGCTCCAGAAATTCCTTTCTTCCCAGCACCATACACCTTTTTAAAAAGGGATATTGGAGACATTCCCGAAGTGCAGGGTTAACAAATAATTTGTTTTTCAAATAATGTAAATATTTTTAGAATTAATGTGTAGGTTTTTAATCATTTTGTTTTTATTTTATTTCTGTTTAGATAGATACTTTATTAATCCCAAGGGGAAATTCACATTATCCAGCAGCAGTATACTTATACAAAAAACAATATTAAATTAAAGAGTAATAAAAATGCATGTAAAAGCAGACAGTAACTTTGAGTAATGTTAGCATTTACTCCCCTGGGTGGAATTGAAGAGTCGCATAATGTGGGGGAGGAACGATCTCCTCTGTCTGTCAGTGGAGCAGGACAGTGACCGCAGTCTGTCACTGAAGCTGCTCCTCTGCCAATTCTCCATGATTGACAGGAGTTTGCTTAGTGCCCATCGCTCTGCTACAGATGTTAAGACTGTACAGCTTCATTCCTACAATAGAGCTTGCCATCCTAACAAGTTTGTCCAGGCGTGAGACGTCATTCTTCTTCATGCTGCCTCCCCAGCACACCACCGCGTAGAAGAGGGCACTTGCCACAACTGTCTGGTAGAACATCTGCATCTTATTGCAGATGTTGAAGGACGCCAACCTTCTAAGGATGTATAGTCGGCTCTGACCTTTCTTACACAGAGCATCAGTATTGGCAGTCCAGTCCAATTTATCATCCAGCTGCACTCCCAGGTATTTATAGGTCTGTACCCTCTGCACACAGTCTCCTCTGATGATCACGGGGTCCATGAGGGGCCTGGGCCTCCTAAAATCCACCACCAGTTCCTTGGTCTTGCTGGTGTTCAGGTGTAAGTGGTTTGAGTTGCACCATTTAACAAAGTCTTTGATTAGCTTTCTATACTCTTCCTCTTGCCCACTCTTGATGCAGCCCACAATAGCAGTGTCGTCAGCGAACTTTTGCACGTAGCAGGACTCCAAATCGTATTGGAAGTCTGATGTATATAGGCTGAACAGAACCGGAGAAAGTACAGTTCCCTGTGGCGCTCCTGTGTTGCTGACTACAATGTCAGACCTGCAGTTCCCAAGACGCACATACTGAGAGGTCTGTCTGTAAGATAGTCCACGATCCCTGCCACCAGGTGTGAATCTACTCCCATCTCTGTCAGCTTGTCCCTAAGGAGCAGAGGTTGGATGGTGTTGAAGGCACTAGAGTAGTCCAAAAAAATTCTTACAGCACCACTGCCTCTATCCAAGTGGGAGAGGGATCGGTGTAGAATATAGATGATGGCATCCTCCACTCCCACCTTCTCCTGGTATGCGAACTGCAGAGGGTCGAGGGCGTGGCGGACCTGTGGCCTCAGGTGGTGAAGCAGCAGCTGCTCCATGGTCTTCATCACATGTGACGTCAGAGCAACAGGCCAGAAGTCATTCAGCTCACTAGGACGTGATACCTTTGGGACTGGGGTGATACAAGATGTTTTCCAAAGCCTTGGGACTCTCCCCTGTTCCAGGCTCAGGTTGAAGATGCGCTGTAGAGGACTCCCCAGTTCCTGCGCACAGGCCTTCAGCAGTAGTAGCGATACTCCATCTGGATCCGCTGCTTTGCTGGCACAAAGTCTCCTCAGCTCTCTGCTCACCTGCTTTGTTGTAATTGTGGGTGGGGATGCCTCTCCTATGCTGGTATCAGCAGAAGGATGGTTGGAGGATGCAGTACTCGAGGTGAGAGTGGGTTAGGTGGTCAAACCTGTTAAAGAAGTTGTTCATTTGGTTTGCTCTCTCCACGCTCTCTCGATGGTGGCACCCGCTTGAGCTGCAGCCAGTGATGATCTTCATCCCATCCCACGCTTCCTTCATGCTGTTGTTCTGCAACTTCTGCTTCAGCTTTCTCCTGTACTGCTCCTTGCGCCCTGAGCTGGACTCGGAGTTCCTTCTGCACGCTTGAGCTCATGCTGATCACCGCCTTTAAAAGCCCTTTTCTTCTGGTTCAAAAGGCCCTTGATGTCACTTGTAATCCATGGCTTGTTGTTAGCATAGCAGCGTACTGTTCTTACTGGAACTACAATGTCCATACAGAAGTTGATGTAATCAGTTGTGCAGTCAACAGCCTTTTCAGTGTTCTCACTATGTGACCCCTGCAGTATATCCCAGTCTGTAGTTCCCAAGCAGTCTCTCGGAGCCTGCTCTGCCTCAGGGGACCACTTCCTGAATGAGTGTGTGGTTGTAGGTAGCGCCTTCACTCTTGGTTTGTAGTGAGGCTGAAGCAGAACCAGGTTATGATCTGCTTTCCCAAGCATAGGCAGCGGGGTGGCGCTGTATGCGTCTTTAATGTTTGCATACAGTAGGTCAATAGACCTATTTCCCCGGGTGTTACAATCCACATGCTGGGAGAAGGCCGGTAATGTTTTGTCCAGCGTTGCATGGTTAAAGTCTCTAGTGATTAGCACAAGCGCCTCGGGGCGCTGTGTTTGTAACTTACCAACCGCGGAATGGATGACGTCACTTGCTATCTCTGCGTTCGTTCGAGGGGGGATGTAAACAATAACAACAATCACGTGTCCAAACTCTGTGGGCAAGTAATAGGGACGCAAACTTATGGCCAACAGTTCGATGTCCCTGCAGCAAGTGGAGATTTTAACATTTACATGTCCTGAGTTGCACCACTTTGTATTGACATAGAGAGCGACACCCCCTCCTTTCTTCTTACTGCAGGTATTTGCGTCTCTGTCCGCTCTAACTGTGCCTAACCCGGGTAGCTCCACGTTGGCATCTGGGATGGTAGCTGGTAGACATTGTTTAACTAAAACACAGCAAGCTGCATTCTCTGTAGGTTCTGACATTTTTCACCAGCACAGCCAGTTCGTCGATCTTATTTGTTAGTGAGTTCACATTTCCCAGGATCACAGAAGGCACCGAAAGTTTATACTGCCACTTTCTCGCAAGCCACTTGGCTTTTATCTTAGCTCCGGCTCAGCTATCCCGATATTGTCTTCTTGCCTCATCAGGTAAATAGGGAATCACACCAGCGTGGGCATTTCTTCTCAGTGCTTGAAGTTGACTACTTGAATAGGCGAGTCTTGGCGTGTACAAATCCATGTCAAGTAGTAAAATGTGTCCAGGGAGCGATTCCACATAAAAGAAAGTGGTAGAAGTGATCAGTGAAATAGGTAAAAGGATAAAATCATACATGGAGCTGCTGGAATGGCTGCCACTCAAGGCGGTATTACTGGATTCAGCTTAGAAGGCAAATTTATGTTTTATTGTGCACACTCGACTAAATAAAACCTTAAATCTTGAAGCCAATGATTCAAATATGAATTATGTTTCATTTTACATTTATTGCATTATTGCACTGTTTTTAGGTGAAGGCACCTTATGCATTGTTTTAAAATGTGCTTCTTTTTCTTTTTTAAAGGTAAAAATGAAACCAGTACTTCAGCTGGATTTGTCGATTTTAAATTTCCATCTGAGGAAAAGGTAGGGCAACAGAAGTTTTACTTTAGTAAATTTGTCTTTGATTAACATACTGTCTAGTGCAATTGTTATCCACCTTAATAAAAGAACTAGTGTCTATGGGTCTGTGTCCATCATCACATCCTGCACGATGGTCAAGTCATATCATACTACAACTTTTGGGAGCAAGTCCCGTGATACACATGCAGAGCAGGTTGGACATAATGGAAGTAGGAAAATTCGAAAGTCTCAAAAATATGAGAGTAAAGATTGCAGTAACGCAAACAAATGGAAAATATTTCTTAGTGAAATGAAACAGCGAAAAGAGATCACATAGTATTTGAGGATGTCTGAGGGGGAAGAGAGACAAGGCAGTGTGTCAAAAGGACAGCTGCTGTGTACAGGCTTTTAAACGTTTGAAGCGCCACACAAAATGCAGATCGCACGGCATGGCAGCAGCAGGAAGTCAGCAGCTGATCGAGCAAAAAAGAGGTAATAAAAAGCAACTGTTATTTGTTTTCCATTGTATCACCATTTAAGAGGGGTTTTGGAGGAGCAGCCGTGTCTTCTTGGGGTGCGTTCAGCTCCCCACTTCACAATGGCGCGTAGCGCTGGTGGGGGGGAATGGGTTTAGCAAGCGAAGCGAGCAGGAGGCAAACCCCCTAGTTGAGTAATAAAATTAATTGCTTTTGTTAATTCAATAGATGACGCATCAAAAACATGCACATTGCTTATACGACTCCCATTCCAAATGGCATATAACAGAGAAATACGTTTTGCGTGGAGCACTACAAATGTTAAAGGCGAGGTCTAAGTTGATTAGTTACATTTCCACCCATCTTAGACATGTAGCACAGCTAGTTTTAATTATATTTTATTATTTATATTTGAGCTAATTTTAATGAAAGAAATAGTTTAAGAAATAGATGCATTTTTCATTTTCTCCTATTGGCATTTTTATTATTGTGCTTTAATTGATTGAATTATTTCAGCTGGATATTTGCTTAACTTTTATGTGCCATTAACAGTAATGTATTCTGAATTAATTTAACAAGTTCTTTTTGTCTACATGTCATTTTTTAGAGTTTTATGCCTGCACTTATTATCTTATGATTTCAAATAATGAACCTTTCATAGCAGAGTTCCAGTATGGAGGAAAATAAAAGACTGCAAAAGAGAACGTTGAATCTGAAGACTGAAATCATACCAGTTGATGAAATTCTGCAAAAAGAAAATGCAAATGTAGCAGGTTGTCCTTCAACTTCTTCTTTTTCTTCTTCTTTTTGTTTTTATTTTTATTTTGACAGAAGTTGAAAACTGATTGACTTGAGTCTTTGCTCTTAGAATGTCACCAAAATTAACCTGGAGTTATTCCAGAAATGTATTCAGTCAAAACCAACCTTAATATTCCTAAACAAATTATCCTGTATGCTGTATTCTGTTCTAAAGCTTTTGCTTAGAACATAGTAATATTGCCTCTCTGATCACTGATTTTAACCTTTTGGAAAGGACTAGTATTAAATTTCACTGGAAGAGCAAATGTTAATAAGGTCACTGACAATTGTTCATGTTTAAATTCAAGAGCCAGTGTGCATCTAAGATACTGTATATTTAGTTTTGTGTCAATTGCCATGAATATAGTCTGTATAAACTGTAATAATATATGCACCATGTGTTTTAAAAGAAACAAAGTGTGAAATTATTCAAACAAACTATGTACTCATATGAGGAACAAGCACACTGTTGCAGATGAAAAGAGAAACAAAGGTTTGTTCATAAAAAACAATCCTACAACCAACCTAGGATTGAATATGGCCCAGGATAAATGAGGATTCTGCATTTCAAATTCACACTAAAGCCTCGTTTAACACTAATAGAGATATTTCACATGCCCAGTGGGAGAAACATATGTAGAAGTATTAGATTGCATTCATAATTCACAATGTGCTGATTAGTTCAGTAATTGAAGCCATTGAGGTGTTTAAAAAGCTTCAAAGCAGTAAGACCTCAACAATAAATGAGATCTGGCTCTAAATTTTCAAAATCATGAATATTGTTTGGATATCCTGGTTAAAACACCTAGTTGCATAGGTGAAGATAGTGCCTCAATGCGAGTAACCTCATATGGTGGTCCCCATTTTCAAAAAGGGTAGAAGAACTAAAACAGATGCACTTGATAACAAACTGGGATTTTAAAACAAGTTAACTAACTGACTCAACAACTTCACTAACCAAATGAGCCTTTTGGACTGCGTAATCTCCTCTCATGTGTTCAACATCTGTTCTTACCAATTTCAAAAGAACATTTGTGAATGTAATAACACCATTGTATACTTAGTTAGAACAATGGAACTATGTAGATGAGAACAGGCCATTTAGACCAACAAAGCTTGATAGTCCTATCCACTTAATTCTTCTAAAAAAAACATCAAGTTGAGTTTAGAAACTCCCTAAAGTCCTGCTGTCTGTCACACTACTTGGTAGCTTTGTGAAACAACACTGCTTATATCGGGCATTTCTGATAAGGTTTCTTGCACCATCACCCTCTGCTTCCTGTGTCTGAGCCAATTCTGCATCCTTCTAAAAACATCACCCTGAACTTGCCCTTCTTTTAGTATGATACCCAACCTCTCATGTGGCACCTTATCAAAAGCTGTCTGAAAGTCCAGATAAGTAATATAATATGCTCCACTTTGATCATACCTTTTTGTTGTTTCCTCATAGAATTCGTGCATGTTGGTTAAACATCACCTCCCTCTTCTGAACCCATCCATGCTCACTGTTCAGAAAAGCTCCTGTACTTGTCTTGTGCTGCTCGATATTATCCTGAATAATTATTTTCATTAATTTTCCTGTGATGCACGTTAAGCTTACTGGTCTATAGTTGCTTGGATCTGCCAAGTCACCCTTTTCATATAATGGGATAATATTTGCCATTTTCCAGCCCTTCAGAATCAACCTAGTGTGCTGTGACATCCTAAAAATGTGTCAAGGGTTTATATGTGTACTAACTAACCCCCTTAAGAATTCAAAGGTAAATATTATCTGGTCCTGGGATGTGTTTGATTTTAGCCTATTTAATCTGAGCTGTACTTCTCCCTGTACAATTTCTTAATCACTCAGAACCTCCTTAGTTAGGCCCATTACCACTGGGAGATTATCTACTTCCTCACTTGTGAAGACCTCATAATAATGCTCATTTAGAACATCCTCTATTTCACTGTCTGTATTATTAATTCCCTTTTACCATTCTTGATACACTTTGCTTCCTCCATGGCTGTTCTTTTACTACTAAAATACTGAAAGAATCTCTTTTGGTCATCTTTTGCCTTATCTACTGTATTCCTCTCCAACTGCCTTTTAGCCTACATAATATCCTCCTTAATATTTGCCTTCATATGCCCTCTGATTCACATTGGAGTTATTAGTCTTTTACATCTGTTTATTTTTTTCTTTGCAGCTTTTTTTAACTCATTATTAAACCACTGTGGAGTGTTTTTTTTTTTTAATTTCCTATTAATCCCTAATTCAGGTATGTACCTGTCCTGCATTACATGTAAAAGATTTTTAAACCTGCTCTACTGCTGCTCAACTGTCTCCACTTTTAAAAGCTTATCCCAGTCTATCCTCTTTAGACATTGCCATATTTCCTCAAAATTTGCCCTAACAAAGTTAAACTTTAGCAATTTTAGTCTTTCTATCTACATTCTTACAAAAACACTGAGAATTGTATTATGTTATGGTCACTTGACCCTAGTGGTTCAATCCCCTCTACACCCCCATTTCTGCCCTGATTATTAGAAAAATCTAAATTTAGATAGGCTTCACTTCACATTGGTGCTTTAACTTACTGAGATAAAAAAACAGTCATTGATTACTTCTAAAAACTCCTGCTCTTATGCTCCACTATTTGCAAGTCCGACTGAGGAGGACTTGCATTTAAATTCTGTTTGACATAAACAGGAACCCCACTCCTTTTCTGTTGTGTCTGTCCTTCCTATAAAAGGTGCATCTTTCTATGTTATCCATCCATCCATTTTCCAACCCGCTGAATCCAAACACAGGGTCACGGGGGTCTGCTGGAGCCAATCCCAGCCAACACAGGTCACAAGGCAGGAACCAATCCCGGGCAGGGCGCCAACCCACCGCAGGACACACACAAACACAAACACACCCACACACCAAGCACACACTAGGGCCAATTTAGAATCGCCAATCCACCTAACCTGCATGTCTTTGGACTGTGGGAGGAAACGGGAGTGCCCGGAGGAAACCCACGCAGACACGGGGAGAACATGCAAACTCCACGAAGTGAACCCAGGTCTCCTAACTGAGAGGCAGCAGCGCTACCACTGCGTCACCATCCCGCCCTTTCTATGTTTTGCTCATCTCCATTCTTATTATTTAGCCAGGACTCGGTTTTTGCTATAATATCACAATTATGCTCTGCTGCAAACATCTCCAACTCACTTGTTTTATTTTTGATACTTCTAGCATTAAGGCAAGCTATTTTTAATGTGTTACTCCTTTTACATTTAAATGTTGGGTTAGACTTTTACATTACTATTCATTTTTATTTTTACACTATTGTTTGTTCCACCATGTATAGTTCTAAACCTGGCCTTTCCTAAACTCCCTGCCACCTCCATTTCCTAGTTAAAACAATCCTTAAACAACAAGTATTCTGCCTCCCCAACACATTGGTGCTCTTCCAGTTCAGATGTAACCCGTCATAGCGGAAAAGGTCCCATCTGTTCCAAAAGGATGCCCCTGCACAAAGATTTGAGCCACACATTAAGCTTTCTGATCTCCTCAATCTTGCCTGGACAGGCGCATGGCACAGACAGAACTTCAGAGAAGACTACCTTGTCAGTTTTGCTCCTCAGCCTGGCACCTAACTCTTTTTAAATTTGGATTACAAAACTGATAGACTTACCCTTATGTATGTAATTTGTTACATCATGGACAATGACCACTGGATCCACCCTTCCAGGGATGTTTCCCACGTGTGCACAGGAAGGCAACATACAGTACTCTGGAACAAACCTGTGCTTTAGTCCCCCTAATGATTGAGTCCCCAACTATCACTACCTCTTTTTCTTTAAACTAGTTTTGAGGTGGCCCTTTGGAGTTCCTCATCCTTGCCTATCACCTCAGAATCTTCAGAGACACTGTCTAGCTCCACAAGGACCTGAAAACGGTTTTACACTTCCAGATCTGGGGTTGATGCCCCCAGACAGTGTGCAAACTTTACCTTATGTCTTGTGACTCTGACCCACCTATCTGTACCTGTCTGTTCTGGATTCTCCTCCCATGCCACCTTAGGGGTATACACTATGTCTTTAAAGGACACCTGAGCCAAGTCTGCCAGTTCTATACTACAATATAGGCCAACCAGCTCCTCCTCTGGTTCAGCGACCCTGAGCTCAAGGTACTGGATCCGCTGGCATCTCCTACAGATGTAGCCCTCATAGAAGACTGGCTCCTCCAAGCCATCACATAAAAAAATGTAGCATCTAACAGGGCTTGCATTGCACTAGCCTCATTGTTAAAATTTGATTGAGGATTACTATAACTGCCTTTTTAATTAAAATTAAATGATTTAACTTAAATGATGAAACTAAAAAAAAATTAAGCCAAAGAAATAAAATTTTTGAACTGCTGCAGCTATTTTACACCTTCTGGTCCCCAAAAGTCCTGCAATATTCTCCCTCTTGACTGCCTGCTGTTTGTTCTTCTGTGAGGTTAACTTTACTTTTTTCTGTCTGTCCTCCTAACCTTAGCACTCCTCTTATTCCTTACTTAAAAACTCCCCAATCACACTGTTTTGTACTCCTTCATATTAATGAACTGTTACACTGCCACCCTCCTTGAGTGCTGTTCTTCCTGACAGCTAAGAACTGTTCATTCTGAATTTAAAAAAAGAAAAACTTGCTTAGTGAATATCTGCTGCTAACTAACTTCATATTATCTTATCTTCTGCTAAAGCCCTTTGCCTAATTGGGTGTCTTAAGGCTGGCTGCTTACCTACCCACTGCTGAGCCTTCCCGTTTATTACTTTGAAGAGAGCCATGACCCTTTTAATAAATAATAAAAAAAAAAAAAAACTTGTTAAAAATAGTGCTTAACTGTCATGAATAGTAAGCATAACTACATTCAGAAGAATATACAGTAGGCTGTGAGTACAGGGAGGACTAATTGTGATTGTGGATAAGAAGAATAAGAGTACTCTGTGTTTATGAACATAATAAAAATAATGCATTAAATGCTGCAAGTTATATGTTAAGTTTTATATAATACAATGGTTAATACCTTTCTCTAAGTTTTTTCTGATCTCTTCCAGTTTTTGCATAGTTATTTGTTCATTTTGTGTAAAGCAGGGTTGCATTCATTAACATTGTTATACAGTATACTGTATACACTTATATTCACGGAATGTTTTTACTGTAATATTGTTGTAGAGTTTTAAGTCTCAGTAAAGTTTTTACGGCTTTTTACACAGAATCAGTGTTTATTCACTGTTGATATTGCCACTTCCATTTTCCTGTCTCACTGACAGTGTTCTTAGGCTGTTGCTTCTTCTCTGTAATATTATGAAATATGCCAAGTGTATTCTGAATGATATACATGGCATTGATAATTCAAGCTGTTAATTAAACAGTTTTGGACTTCTACAACAGTGACTATTTGCATGGTAACAGTTAAGTTACCCTTTTTGTTGTACGGCATGCAAAACTAGGTTTATTTTAATTTTCCATTTTTTCATGCTTGCCAGTTCTTCACAGACTATATGCTGTCATGTGTACTTTCAGTTTAAACTGCAAAACTTACTTTAAAACTTCTTACTGCAAGAAACACAAACATCCAATTGAAAAGTAGTTTACAAATCGCATATTGTGTTTTGTATATTATGCCATTTAAGGCCAGAATTGGTATGTGAATTATGCCATTATTAGTCCACCACTACTGTGGTTTTCCCCTTGTCTTTTGACTTTAGAAATGCTTTACTGCTTCATGTATGAAAGGTAATACACTGGTCTTCAGCAAAAAAAAAAAAAACGCAAAGTAGTTGCATCCTTAAAGTGGATGCTTCATTTTATGATCTGGAGTTCTTTCTAGGCATATACTTTAAGACCCTCCGTTTACTAATGACACTTAACAATTTTACCTCTTGACATGTAATGTACCATTCTCACTGCAGTCAAATTTTGCATATGAGGTGTTGTTGATTGAGAGGGCGTAGTTTTATATCTGAACATTTGGAACTAGGTTTTCAGGTTTGCTGAAATGTTCTTCTAAAAGACTAATTTAAGCAAAGGAATGTATGTTTATCATTAACCTAAAGTTAAGTATGTATATATTATAAAAATAGTGTAAAATACCACAAATGAATTCCCCATTAAAAATAAAACTAACATTCAGCATGAAGAGTGATATAAATTTATGACCTCTGGATTTTACCTGCTTGCTTCACATATGATGTCTAAGGAGACGATGTGATAAAAACTAAATAGCAAGATTTATGGTGTATTTTAGAATAAGCTGATGCCCTTTTTTAAATATTTTTTTAAATTGGTTATAGACTCAGACTTCGATTCAATGTTTTGAGTGCTCAAAATTGTGTTTAATTATTATTTATTCTTGCTTACTTATCTTTTACCTTTTTAGATCCTGGTGCTCAAAACACTTTGACAAAATCAATACAGAAAGCTGAAGCACTTTTAAGGACCCATCTAAATCCTGGATTAAAATGGTGGCTCAAGCAACGATCTGATGGTAGCTCTTCTGATGTGGATGATTCATTTATTAGTGAAGATAAGTTCAATTCACATTCTTCAGAGAAGTTTCAAAGGCTTGAGCAATGTGTCCTTGGAATGAAGATGCATTTCAGTATAATTCATTATCCAAATACCCAGTTTCTGCATGGCCATATAAAAAAAATACCCAACTCTTCTCAGTCATGTGAATTCTTTTACCACCCTGCCTATGGAACTCTTGGGAAGCATTATGGAAAGCTGCAGACTTTACTGGAACAAAGATCACAGCTCCTTTTCTTTCATGAATATACTAGACGCCTAAAGGGTGTCTTGGATTTTAACACCCATCTTTCAAAGTTAATCATCAAATTGGACAAACAATTCAGAATGCTGTCTGAAAATCTGAATGCTGCACAGCTTTTTCCAGAATATAACCTCAGCAGTCTTTGTAAGGAGCTAAGGGTTCACACCAGTCACTGGGGCTGTCTTTATGAAAAAGCTACCCATACTAATTGGTTAAGACCAATTCTATTCCAGAAGCAGCACAATTTGGAAGACATGAAAATCTCTTTGAATATGCTTGGCCTTCATTCCCTTATTCTAATGGAAAAATATATTAAAATAATTTTTAATGTCTTGGCTTTAACCACACCTGAAAGTCTGACCGCTGAGACAATATTTGATACTTTCAAGGCAGTTAAAATATTCAACAACATAGTTTCAGAAATTAACTTAGAAACAAGATACTTTGACCCACAGAAGTCCTATATATGTAAAGGAAATCTGGAATTCAACCCACTGCCTCACAAATCAAAAATGGTACAATATAGTAGTGAAAGCGTTCCTGTGAACACATTTGCTGTTGCAAAGATTTTAAGGATTCTCTCAAAGCAAAGAGGAAGAATGGCAGCAATGATATTATATTGTTGGATGATCAATCAGAACAAGTTTCTTTCTTGTATTGATAGAGTTAAATTTAATTCTATGGACTGGAATGATGTAAAAGTGCCTTTTTTCAAAAGAATGTCAAAGACAGGTGGCCAGGCCATTAGATCTGGTTTATTGAGACCAAAACTTGGGGAGAGTCTACATGGAACAAACATTTCTTCAGATAAGCATCCTTTTAAAAAGTTTTTAAAAGGAGACAAAGAGTTTATGGATAAAATTCTCAAAGCACTGTCTTCCACAGGAGCCTTGGGGTATCTTGCTTTAAACAGACCTAAACCTGATAAACCAGTTGCTACTGATTCTGATAACTTAAGTATGGAAAGTGACATAGACTTTTCAAGAATACAATCTTCAGGGTGCCAAAACTTTCAAAGTTCAGCAGAAACAAATATTTTTTACTCACAGTATAGAGTATTATTTTGGAAAGATTTTGAAGCTGCTCTTCTGAGATTGCTTTACCAACCGAAATTCAGTAGTTACCTTGGAAGCTTAAATCAGTGCGGAGAACAGATGGTGTTCCTTTTTTTAAATGAATTGCATTTTGAATGTTGTAAAGGTAAGAATCTGGTTAATCATATGATTTTTATTTATAGATATTTGGTTTTGTGTGTACAGTAATCCCTCCTCGATCGCGGGGGTTGCGTTCCAGACCCCCCCGCGATAGGTGAAAATCGCGAAGTAGAAACCATATGTTTCTATGGTTATTTTTATATATTTTAAGCCCTTATAAACTCTCCCACACTGTTTATAAATATTCCCCGCAGAGTTATACAGCATAATCCCTTTGTATTATCTTAGATATTAGGTAAGATTCATTTAAATTATGTATATAAACACACTGTTTATATACAGTAAAACCTAAATATTATTTTAAAGATATTGAGTGTCTCCGATATCGCATGTTACAGCCATTACGATAGACATGCCACCAGCAATAAATATGTACAATGCAACAAAAATAGTATACAGTAAATGTGTGTGTACAGTGACACTAAACGTATGTACATGTACTAAGTACTGTAAGTAGAAAATTAATTATGGTTACTCACCAACAATGACACGATGACTTGTCCGATAACAATGAGTTTAATTTTACTGCACAACAAAGGAGAGTGTTACAGCCCTTAAAGGAGCCACTTCAGGCGATTGTGTAGCACTGCCGTTGTTCTTCTTCTGGCAGTCTTCAATCCAAATCCCTAAAGCAGATTCCATCCAGACTACTGCCTTATTACATCCACTTACAACTTGTTTTGCACCCTGGTTAAAAGGACACTGCGGCCGTAGATCTTATATTCCTTTCCTACTTTTTAAATAAAAAGAATCGTAGCCTTCAACAAATCCAAAACGTTTACCTTTTCAGCAATCGTTAACATCTTCCGTTTGCGCTTGGGCACGGCCCCTGAAGCAGTAGCAGATCGTTTTGGAGCCATAATGAAGGGCTTGACTATGCACAAAGATAAACGCAAAAGAGCACAACTCTTTACACAGCGAAACACGTTGATGCTGAATGAGCGAGACGAGACTTCCTGGTTAACACTGCATTCAGCACGCAGGAACTTAACTGCGTGCTCTGATTGGTTAGCTTCTCAGTCATCCGCCAATAGCGTCCCTTGTATGAAATCAACTGGGCAAACCAACTGAGGAAGCATGTACAGGAAGTAAAAAGACACATTGCCCGCAGAACCCGCGTTATATATTTAGTTATGCTTTCATATAAAATCAGATAGAGCGAAACCTTGAAAGTCAAAGCGATATAGTGAGGATTACTGTATATATATATATATATATATGTATATATATGTATATATATATATATATATATGTGTGTGTGTGTGTGTGTATGTATGTGTGTGTGTGTATATATATATATATATATATATATATATATATATATATATATGTGTATAAATATAATATATATATTTAATCTCAATCAGTGGTAACTTGGTATACGCCCTGTTTGGATGCGAAAAATTTTGCTTATTATATGACCTTTGTTTGGAATATGACTCGTGTGCTAGAACACCTCTCTCGAGACAAAGCCATGACTGCCCACGAGTGTCAGTAAATTTTCATTTATTTCATCTAATTGCTTTTGTATTTATGTATTTTAGTATTAAGCAGTGTTTAAACAATTTTATACAACCCCATCAATGTATAATATGAAAATAACAATAGGATTTTTTTGTCATGGGAACGGATTAATCATTTTCCCTTTATTTCTTATGGGAAAAATTAATTTGTTATACGTCCTGTTTGGTATAAGTCAAAGGATCTGGGACAGATTAAGGATTTTATATATATCTTACAACAAAAGTTAAGCAGGTTTCATTTCGAAATTCTATGCGTAACGGTCATAACAATCAACAACGTCCGCCATATTGAACTTTCTTATTCATGGCCCCATCTTCACGAAATTTGGTAGGTGGCTTCCTTGCGCTAACCGAAACCAATGTACATACTAATTTCAGTGGTATGACGCCACTGTCAGCCACCATATTGAACTTTCCAACGTCACTAATTCTCCAACTTCCTGTATAGGTAGAAGGCTGAAATTTGGCAGGCTCATTCCTTACAGCTTACTTACAACAGTTAAGCAGGTTTCATTTCGAAATTCTACGCGTAACGGTCATAACAATCAACAACATCCGCCATGTTGAACTTTCTTATTTATGGCCCCATCTTCTTGAAATTTGGTAGGCGGCTTCCCTGCACTAACCGAAACCAATGTACGTACTTGTTTCGGTGGTATGATGCCTTATGGGCCCATCTTCAAGAAATTTGGTACACTGGTTCCCAACGCTAACTGAATCCTACTTACTTACATATATACGTCCATAGCCTGCACCTCAGTCACCGTGTGAGGTGGCGTTGGGTCCCCCATCCCAACACCTCCCACGTTGTTGGCTGCCTGCCTATATAAGACCGTCCGTCGCTACGGTCTGTACATTCCCTTCCTTGCTTCGCCACGGGATTCACGTCTCCCTACTGATAACTACAGCTTTTTTGTTGAATCCACGGCTTCTCCGCTGTTTTATTGTTTGTTTATTACAATTATAGTTATTGTATAGGTATTTTACACTTACTTTACATTGCTCAGGTACCCATTTCCTTTATCGTTCCAACCCCCATTACCATGTCTATCGAGATGATCACTATCGATCAAAGAACTGTCACTTACCGAGTGGTTTCCATGCCCAGAGATAGCACCTACCTTTTCCATTCTCTTTGTTACATATTGCACGGCCATATCAGGCTCACTCTTGATATCCGGAGGAACATTCTGTCTTATGTATTGAATGACTGGGACAGGTTCAAGGTGTGGACTGATGACCGTACAGGAGATAATTATACTACACAGGAGCACTATAAGAGTGAAATGCTTAAGGCCTTCACCTATGGTTCTGCATGCGAGTTGATGGCTGCCGCTGAATTGTTTGGTTGTCGCTTTCAAGTGTACCGAAATGGCCAAATATTTTACACCTTTCGACAACCGCCAATGCCTCTTAAACATCTTAGATTCACAGGTGACGATTTCAGTAGTGGACACTTTGATGTTTATGAATGTTTAAGCTCTCAAAAGCTGGATGTGATTTTATCGATGAAACCGGTTGTGTGCTTACAACGTTTGACAGATGCCAAATGTCACTTCAACACAACAAATCCAGCAAATACTGTCGTAATTGAAATAAACCATGAAACTCAAACCGATTATGACAGCAGCAATCCAAGCTGTGAGATATGAGACAAGATTACTGTTCACATGGCCAACTGTAAGTTACATGCTCAAGAGTAAGCTCAGCGCACAGCTTGGTCATGTTACAACCAGAGGGCCAAACTGACAACATGGTATACAAAGAGATCCTTAACAAATTAATTATTGGCATATTTTCCCTCAGTTTAAAAAGGTTTAATTTTCTTGTTAATAAAAATTTTAATGCAGTACTTCGTCGCTGCGATGCGCGGGTATTTTGCTAGTGTATATATTTGCATTAAATTACTTTTTTCTAAATGTGGATTTAATCTTTTAGGTGGAATATCCATGGAATTTGATGACATAATGAAGAATATATGCTTGCATTTACTGTCAAAGGTGGCTTTTCGGAACTGGGATCAAGGTAATTCTTTTTTGAAAGAAACAAGTCATAATTATAACTCTAGGTGGCAGAAGAGTTCATTTTTTTTGCATCAGAATTCAGTCCTATCAGTAATAGTCAAAGAGAATACCTGAACTGATTATAGATTCAGTTAAGACATGTTATTGGTTTATTTTTAAAGGTGAATATTTAAGTAAAAATGTACTTGTAATCGGCGGTCATTGGTGACCAAGCCCATACAGATAGGTAAGCCTTCTGTCTTTTTCTTTGCTGCTGCTACCCACGTTGTGTTTGGGCAGCCAAATAAGCAAGTTTAAATTAACCAAAAATTGTTTTCTGTTCTGGCTAATTAGGAATAAAGCCCACGGTTCTATTTACTTAGAATTGCCTGTATAAATATGTTTTAAGCATTGTGAATGCAGGGTTTCAGCCTTTACAGTAATCTATTGATCAATATTTAATACCTTATAAAGGGAGATCTGTAATCTTTTTTGCTTACTTTTGAAACATTAGAACAAACATCATTGTTTTGCATCAGAGTGCTATACATGTAGCACCAGTCAGATTTTTTTTAGAATGCTTAATTATAGTTTTGCTGTTATGGCTGGTGGAACGTTTAGTACATTATCTAAAGATAACTGTGTAAATGAAAAAAAGAATAGTTACTTGGAACTTTAAGACTTAAGACTTATGTTTATGCAGAGGTAAAAGTGGCACTGCTTTAATCTATTTTTCCTGTCAATATACCATATTTGTATTTGGGCAGAAATATAGGTAAAACAACAGTGTTCATCTTGATGCTGAGAGCTCTGCTACTGTGACACAAATGGAAAAATGACATCGATATAGATTCTATTAATATTTTTTTAGTTTCATCTGTTGGTAGCAATGCTTTTTTTTGCCTGTGTTTCTTTATTCTCTTAATTGTACAGATGAGTGTAAACTGCTTAAAAAACGTAAATATTAAAGAGCCTAAATTCCTATATGACATATTGTTTATTAACACATAGTTGCTTATTTAACACTGTATAGGGTTTTATTCACGGTTATACAATTTACAAACTTGTCAGAGTTTCCTTATTGTTCCTTTGTGGCACCTTCTGTTAATTTATAGGAGACTAATTGAAATACTTGGAAATTACAAATTTCAAGCCTAGAATCTTATTGGAGGATATTGCAATACATTTTGTTTACTACTGTGGCTTTTTTAAATTTTTTTAATTATGTTGCAAATCAAGGTCCATAAAATTACCACATATGGCTCCTCACTGGTCTAAGGTAAAAAAAAAATCCAGAAAATTTATATATAAAAAATATAACAATAACACATATAAAAATAAAGGAATGTTTATTTAGGAACTTTTTTTTCTTGTTTTCTTTCAAATTTCACAAATGTATCAAAGTCCAGTCCAGTCACTAGTACTTGATAAAGCAGCTATGCTCAGCATTAAAGCACAGGTAGACCTTGCAGACCCCTCAAGATGTTCCCCTTCCTAAAGCAGTACTTGCAGGTCTGGTGGTTGGCATGAAACGGGCTCAAGTCAAACCTCACAGAATTATCTGGTGTGTGGCTGCAGTGTCCCTGGACAGGTATGTGGTCATCACTAGAGGTGCTGAGGTGGGGGCGGGGGCCGGGGGGACGACGAGCCGTAACTGCTTTCGGGCTACTGGCACTCCTGAACACCATAATCTTCAACTTCTTTAGTGACAAGTCATCCACAGCTAGTGCCTTACAGTCCCGTCTGTAGATGAACCAGGTGTTCATGAGGCTGACATCAATTGCATATGCAAACATCCACATGTACCAATTCTTGGAATTCATGGGGGTACAGCAGAGGTGAACTAACATGTTGCTGTTGTCAGTGAATCCCAAGTTGGCATTGTAGCTTTTGATGATAGCAGGGCAGCTCACTTTTTGCTTCCTGTTGTCACTATGGTACCAGTAGACTGAGGACATGGGCTACACCCCCATGTGTGTTGACAGCAGAGTGACATTTTTGTCCTTCCACGTGAGGGCCTGGATCCCATCATCATTGGTGACATAGTCACACATACAACAAGTGACGGCATTCTTGTTCATCTTCTTGGGGGCCGAATTACCTGATGAAGTACTAAAATGGAGTCACAAAAAGAAAAAAAATAAGAGAGTGCTGGTACTCAGGCAGGACTGGGCTGCCCAGGTCAAACTTCTTCCAGGTAGTTAGATTTTCTGCTCTTTCCAGGTAGTTAGATTTTCTGCTCTCTTCCTCTTCTTGGTGAGTCTCCTGGCTTGTGGTGCTGGCTGGTCTTTGTCCTCTTCCTCATTGTCATCCTCGCACTTTTTTTTTTTTTTTTTAAAAAACTCCATTGCAGGCTGCATAAAGTACCTCTTGGCAGAGAGACACATGTCACTTGGGCATGAAGTGTCCAGGTTGTGGGTGGATGGGGTGAAGTTGATGTCTGCCACAACATTACCTTCCTCCTGGGACCTCTCATCGTCACTGATAGTGGGGTGAGCTAGCACAACAGTAGTCTCTCTCTTTCCATAAAAGAGCTGAGTAGACAGCTGCAAAAGAAAAGCGAGTACGTTTTTGAGTCAATATGAAGCCCACTTTGAGTTATTTGTGAATGGAAATAGTAACAGTGAAGTGTAGACAGAATGAAAAAAAGAATATTGACATATAAATTGTAAATATGTAATAAGAAGTGAAAAATAGCATTATACAGTAAGTACTGGTGAAACCATTTATTTTATCTTATAATTCAATCAGAAAAACTAAATATAGCACTAATAATGAGTTACTAAATCAATTTTAACAGTAATAAGGCTCACAGTAAAAATCGCCAAAATCACACATATTTCACTCCACTTTCTGAAAATGTTTTTGTTAGATTGTGTTATTGTTCATGTTTGCCTATAATGTCGATATAATAATTATAAAAAAATTATTTCTCAACTGAGGCCCTCCACCTGTGTCCTTGACCCAATACCAACACATTTTTTCCAAAGAAGTATCGGGCGTGCTAAGTATAGTAAGTGATAGTATTCTTCACATAGTAAACTCGTCATTAGATACGGGGGTCTTCCCAGACTGTCTTAAGACTGTTGTAGTTGAACCCCTGCTCAAGAAAAATAATATTGACTCCTCTGCTTTTGAAAATTTTAGACCTATTTCTAACCTGCCTTTCTTAAGTAAAATTCTAGAGAAGGCAGTCATTATGCAGCTTAATGATCACCTCAGTAAATATGCTATTCTTGATGTTTCAGTCGGGTTTCAGAACAGATCACAGTACAGAAATTGCACTCGTTAAAGTAGTAAATGACTTGCGGGTAAATGTAGACAGAGGTCGTTTATCTGCTCTTATTCTTTTAGATCTGAGTGCCACGTTTGATACCATTGATCACGGTATTCTTAGAAATCGCCTTAGTCAATGGGTGGGCCTCTCTGGCAGTGTCTTAAATTGGTTTGAATCCTACCTGACAGGTAGAAAATTCTTTGATAGTTGTGGTAATTATACTTCAAAGACGCATGATATTCTATATGGTGTTCCACAAGGCTTTATCCTGGGTTCGCTGCTCTTTTTGATTTACATGCTTCTGTTAGGTCAGAATATCTCGAGGCATAACGTGAGCTACCACAGCTATGCTGATGACACACAGCTGTATTTATCAATAGCACCTGACGACCCAGACACTTTTGATTCACCGACACAGTGTCTCACTTGTGTTTCCGAATGCGTGAGTAGTAATTTTCTCAAATTAAATAAAGAGAAAACAGAACTTTTACTGATTGCCAATAATGGCAAAAGTTAGACCTCTTATAACATTGCAAGATGCTGAAAAAGTAGTTCACGCTTTTGTTTTCAGTCGGCTAGATTACTGTAATGCACTTCTCTCAGGACGACCCAAAAAAGACATCAATCGATTGCAACTAGTGCAGAATGCAGCTGCTAGAATGTTAACTTGGGAACGAAAATCCGCGCACAGCACCCCAGTTTTGATGTCACTACACTAGTTAGCTGTGTCATTTAGAATTGACTTTAAAATACTGCTTATGGTTTACAAAGCCTTAAATAATCTCGCTCCATCTTATATTACACTCCAAATCATAACTTTAGATCTTCAAATGCGTGTCTACTTAGAATTCCAAGAGCTAAACTTAAAAGAAGTGAAGTGGTGAGACGGCCTTCTGCTGTTATGCACCTTGTGGAGACTGGCCCGGACACAGACAGGCAGACACATTCATTTTTCCCACCACACGTTTATTTACACTATTTACAAAAGTCCTAAGTGCCACACAAACCCAAGTCCCCAAAGTCCTGGCCACACTATGCCTTTCTTGCGGTGGAAGTGCTGAGGTCCAGGGCTCCAAAGACATGGGGGCGCCCCCTGGTGATGACCACTGGCCGCTACAGGGTTGAGCTGCAAAGCTCTGTAACTGTGGTCCCCATAGCAACAAGGGTGGCTGCCCCCACTTGGTCCGAGATGGGCGCACGCCCTCTTCCGGTCCTCCAAGGCGTCCCGGCCGGATATCGCCCCAGGCATCCCTGACAGTGCCCCACCGCCAGCGAAGACCACTCGGGAGGAGTGGCACGCTCCGCAAGGGCAGCTTACCCCCGAAGCAGGGTCCTACTCCTGAGCCACCGGGGTCCAACTCTGCACCCTGGGGCCTGCTCCTTCGGCACTCTCTCAGAGGTTGTCATGCCCCTTTGGTTGGAGCCACTCGCACCCTCATAGCCTCTGCCAGTTGTGGCAGCACCCCCTCGCCAGTGGAGAGTCCTCCTGTCAGACGGCCCGTCCCATAAGGGCAGGTTCCCAACGAAGCGGGTCCTACTGCTTGTCCAGGGTCCAGTCCTGTAACAAATAGAAACAAGGGGGCAGAGCCGCTGCCTGCACATCCTTCCCTGGCGTCTCTCTGTGCTGCGCACTGGCAGCGTTCCCCCCTCCAACCCGCACCCTGGTACTTGCCTGTTCGGCACCCCCTCCGTGGGTTCCGTGTCCCTCCTGTCGATGAAACAGACATGACCGCCTGCAGTCCTTTCCTCTCTGCTGACCTCATGGGTTCCCTCTGCCCCTGCAGAGGGCGGCCAGCAACCGGACGTGAGCCTCCTGCCTCACGTCCTCCCATATCGGAGGAACCGGCCTTTTTTCCTCTGGGACGCCGTGACGGTATAGGTCTGAGCATGACAAACGCTCAGATCCGATCCTGTCTGCGTCCCCACAGAGCGACGGGAGACTGTCGCGGGCTCGGAGCATAGGGCGCTAGGACCCAGGGCACTTATCAGCCCTCGTCTTGCCAGCCCTTGCGATGTCTCTCCCCTCACCTCACGCACAGCACTCACCGCCGCATCCTCTGTTGGAGAACTGCCTACTCGATGCCGGTCATTCGTATCACGGCCAATTTCGACAAGTTCTCCTTTATGCTTTACGGGGTCGGCTGTACTCACCATCCGCGCCGTCCCTCTCCTGCTGAAGAATCCAGCGTTGCGCCGTCTTGTTGCCGTTTGCAGCACTTCAATTGACGCGACCGCCTTCCTCTCCAGTACCAGCAACTCTGCCCTGGGGGGCACGCAGCACCTGTAACAACCGCTGCTCTGCAGGCTGTAGGCAGGCCTCCAGCTCACGCAGAGCAGCCGGCTAAGACAGGAAGTTAGCCGACGGTGAGCTCACCTGTCTGTCAGCAACACACGCAGGCGACCTCTTCCTCTGGCCCACTCGGGGCTCTCCCGGGCACGAGACGGACATTCCTTGGTCCCGCCTCTATACAGTCATTGGCAGGCACACAAGACACACCGGCCAATCCCGTGCCTGTCAGCAGATGGGACTTCCGGTCCGCAGCCATCTTGGCTCTCCTCTTCCTGGTGCGATGGCATTTTTGGGCTTGTAGCTGCTGCCACGCCGCTGGAGCCCCGCAATTCGGCATGCCCCCGCCACTGATGTGGATCCAGGCAGCCCCTGCGCTGGGAACAGAAAACACACTCGGCCCCACAGGGCCGGTTGCCAATACGCAGGGAACTTGCCTCCCGGATTCCATCTGCACGGGGAAACGTCCCCGGCATGGCTGCACAGGGCGACACCACATTGCGGGCGCCTCCAGGGCCGGCATGCTCGTCGGAACCCGCTGCTGTCTTGCCCTGGCCGTTGTCTCTGTCCTGCACCAGGTGAGAACCAGTCCTCCACGGGCCGGTAGCGATCTGCTGTGCGACTCTGTGTCGGGCTATGGGCACGCCGCACCCGCGGCACGTGTGTGGGTGCACCTGCTGTGCTGTGCCGACCACAAAATTATTTTGTGATGGGGCCCTCCGCCTTGGAACAGGCGGAAAGTCCCATTTGGGATGCCATTTTGGGGGCTGGCCCGAACACAGACAGGCAGACACGTTCATTTTTCCCACCACACGTTTATTTACACTATTTACAAAAGTCCTAAGTGCCACACAAACCCAACAAGTCCCCAAAGTCCTGGCCACACAATGCCTTTCTTCCTCTTCAGGCCACCTCCTTACCTCCTCCAGCAAGCTCAGTCCACTCCACTCCTGACTCCTGCCTCGAATGAAGAGAGGCGGCCCCTTTTATTCACACCCGGATGTGCTCCAGGTGCTTCCCGCCAATCTCCCGCCGACACGCCCCAGTGTGGCGGAAGTGCCGGCTGTATCCCCGGACGCATTCCGGGTGTCCCTGCTCCTCTTCCTCCCAGCACTTCCTGGCACTTCCTGGTGTGGCGGAAGTGCTCAGGTCCAGAGCTCCAAAGGCATGGGGGCGCCTCCTGGCGTTGACTATAGCAACAAGGGTGGCTGCCCCCACATGGTCTGAGATGGGTGCACGCCCTTTTCCGGTCCTCCAAGGCGTCCCGGCCAGGTCATCGCCCCAGGCATCCCTGACAACCTAAAATCTGGAATAGCTTGCCAATAGGAATTCATCAGGGTAAAACAGTTAAGCACTTTAAAACACTGCTGAAAACACATTACTTTAACATGGCTTTCTCATAGCTTCATCTTAGTTAAATCCTGATGCTCTGTATATTCAATTAATTATCATCATTATTCATGGTGGCTCCAAAATCCGTACTAATCCCTACTTTCTCTTCTGTTCTTTTTCCGGTTTTCTGTGGTGGTGATCTACACCACCACCACATCAAAGCACCATGATGTCCTTACATTAATTGATTAAAGATCAAAAGTCCATTATCATCAAATTCTTCCATGAGAACCCTTAATACATTGAGGACTGATTGAGGTCATTTATGTTAGGTAGAATGCCTAAAGGGAGCTGGGCGGTCTCGTGGCCTGGAACCCCTGCAGATTTTATTTTTTTCTCCAGCCATCTGGAGTTTTTTTTCTCTGTCCTCCCTGGCCATCGGACCTTACTTTTAGTCAATGTTAATTAGTGTTCCCTACTTTTAATTATTTATTCTGTCTTTTTCTCTTTCTTCATAATGTAAAGCACTTTGAGCTACATTGTTTGCATGAAAATATGCTATATAAATGAATGTTGTTGATATATGCTATTTAAGTACAAACCAGATTCCAAAAAACTTGGGACACTAAACAAATTGTGAATAAAAACTGAATGCAATGATGTGGAGATGGCAAATGTCAATATTTTATTTGTAATAGAACGTAGATGACAGATCAAACGTTTATTCCGAGTAAATGTATCATTTCAAAGGAAAAATATGTTGATTCAAAATTCCACGGTGTCAACAAATCCCAAAAAAGTTGGGACAAGTAGCAATAAGAGGCTGGAAAAAGTAAATTTGAGCATAACGAAAAGCTGGAAGACCAATAAACACTAATTAGGTCAATTGGCAACATGATTGGGTATAAAAAGAGCTTCTCAGAGTGGCAGTGTCTCTCAGAAGCCAAGATGGGTAGAGGATCACCAATTCCCACAATGTTGCGCAGAAAGATAGTGGAGCAATATCAGAAAGGTGTTACCCAGCGAAAAATTGCAAAGACTTTGCATCTATCATCATCAACTGTGCATAACATAATCCGAAGATTCAGAGAATCTGGAACAATCTCTGTGCATAAGGGTCAAGGCCGTAAAACCATACTGGATGCCCGTGATCTCCGGGCCCTTAAACAACACTGCACCACAACCAGAAATGCTACTGTAAAGGAAATCACAGAATGGGCTCAGGAATACTTCCAGAAACCATTGTCAGTGAACACAATCCACCCTGCCATCCGCCGTTGCCAGCTGAAACTCTACAGTGCAAAGAAGAAGCCATTTCTAAGCAAGATCCACAAGCTCAGGCATTGTCACTGGGCCAGGGATCATTTAAAATGGAGTGTGGCAAAATGGAAGACTGTTCTGTGGTCAGACGAGTCACGATTCGAAGTTCTTTTTGGAAATCTGGGATGCCATGTCATCCGGACCAAAGAGGAGAAGGACAACCCAAGTTGTTATCAACGCTCAGTTCAGAAGCCTGCATCTCTGATGGTATGGGGTTGCATGAGTGTGTGTGGCATGGGCAGCTTGCATGTCTGGAAAGGCACCATCAATGCAGAAAAATATATTCAGGTTCTAGAACAACATATGCTCCCGTCCAGACGTCATCTCTTTCAGGGAAGACCCTGCATTTTTCAACAAGATAATGCCAGACCACATTCTGCATCAATCACAACATCATGGCTGCGTAGGATAAGGATCCGGGTACTGAAATGGCCAGTCTGCAGTTCAGATCTTTTACCTATAGAGAACATTTGGTGCATCATAAAGAGGAAGGTGCGACAAAGAAGGCCCAAGACGATTGAACAGTTAGAGGCCTGTATTAGACAAGAATGGGAGAGCATTCCTATTTCTAAACTTGAGAAACTGGTCTCCTCGGTCCCCAGACGTCTGTTGAGTGTTGTAAGAAGAAGGGGAGATGCCACACAGTGGTGAAAATGGCCTTGTCCCAACTTTTTTGGGAAATTCTGAATCAACATATTTTTCCCTTAAAATGATACATTTTCTCAGTTTAAACTTTTGTTCCGTGATTTATGTTCTATTCTGAATAAAATATTAGAAGTTGGCACCTCCACATCATTCCATTCAGTTTTTATTCACGATTTGTATGGTGTCCCAACTCTTTTGGAATCCGGCCTTTATAATATAACCATACAAGTAATGCCATATAAATAATAAAAACTACAAAAGGTCACAAAACTGACCATAAACTACAAATTTCACTATTTAAAGCTTGAAAATGTCTGTAAATGGGTTAAATTTCTCTCTGTATTACTGTATAATGTTATACAAACCAGTGCGTTATTAGTTAAAAAAAAAAATACCGAAGTATGGCTTACTAGACACATCAGGCATATTTCTAAAAATGGACTTGCTGTCACCTGCGGTAAAGTATCTATCTATCTATCTATATTAGGCGAATGGGATGACCAAAATGTACAAATGTCAATTTCTTTAATGTTTTCATTTTTATCAATAAGTTCATAAAATTTTATATATATGTTAAATGCCTAGCTCTAAGCAAATGGCATGGGATAGAAATTTAGTAAATTGCTTCTTTAAGTATGCAAAGTATAAATCGACACAGTCACACTCTCTGAATCTGTGTTTCTGAGACCTTTGTTCATTATAATGCTTCACAGACATTTGAATGAAGGAGGATATTTTCTGCTTACTTGGATTCTAGGCACCATCTGGTATATTTTGGGGTGGTATTTTTTTTTATTTTATAATGCCTTTAGAATAGTAAAATATATCTTTGCTGTGCCAGTAAATTTTCTTACATATCTGTTCTGTTTATTCAGAGACTATAACATAGATGAAGGATGCAAGAATTGCCACAGCAGAAAAATCTTCATAGAGGTGCTAGTGTTCCACAGTGCATGTTAAAAGTTCAGAAATGACGCTAATGCAGATTTCTTGCAAGATGAAAGAAACTGGTCTACTGGCAGATATATCTGCATTTTATGACTCTTACTCGTAGTGCTGGCTCTTTGTGAGGAGTTGGTGGCATCCAGTTATGTCTGTTGTAACCTTTTTTAAAGAGTCAATATTGTGTTTAATATTGGAGTATCAATATCATGTTTTTGGCCCATTTCGTGCATTCATGTCCCTCAAACCCACTAGTCTTCCTAGGAGAGATGAATGTCAGATGAGCGTTAACTCCTTTTGAGGTCTCAGGCCCCACCTTTTAGGAAAAAAAAAAAGTTTTTTTTTTTTTTTTTGGCTGCCTGAACATGTCAGGGGGCTTTGGGGGTGCCAGAATGACATTCTTTCTTTTAACTGTGTAGACAATAATTATTTAGCATTAAAAATGTGCCTTTAGTATGTATTATCCAGGGCTGTTTCTGACCTATTAGGTGCTCCCAGAAAGAAAATCAACCTCCTCACTTCACACTACCATACACAGACACACACACGCATGCAAACACACACACAATATGCTAACACAGTTTAGTCACTTATTTAATTAAAAATGAATAAATGTAAATAGAATACTAAAATAATAAGATCTCTTTTGCAAGTAAATTGTCTATGTACCAAAACATACAAAATTGGTATAGAACAATAAAATAACAAATTAGAAATGCTTTCCATGTAAATAAATTGACAGATTCTGAAACTTTTATATAGAAGAAGAAAGTACAACAAATAAATAATATCAGAACATGTCTCTGGTAAATGGTGGGACTTAACATTGCAGATAAAAGTCTCTTTAAAATTTGACACATCTTGCTTTTCTTGCATTAAAATCATTTATAACATCATCATTTGATATATTCCTAGACACGTCTCTGTTAATACTCATCATTGCAAGGCCATCGAGACTGTCTTGTGACATTGTAGACCTGAAGTGAATTTTTATGAGCTTAAGTTTTGAGAAGCTCTTCTCTTTAGAAGCTACAGTTATGGGGGTAGGCCTCTCCTCAGGCTCACTCTCTCACCTTAGTACATGCAGAACTGAGGAACAAGCCAAGCTGGTTGCAGAAATGACAGGAGGAAGCTGCCTGGACTGCACCCGGATTGGTCTTCATTCTCCCAGTGATGCCATGCTTGAAGAGGAGGAGGAGACTGGGACTTAGCTGTGCGTCCGTTTGGGAGGCTGTACATCATGTGGGAAGACCAGGGGGGAAAGAGTCCTGATTTCTGGCCTTGGCAGCGACTAACTGCTGAAGTTGAAGTGGCTTTGCCTCACTGTCATGGTCGTGGCGCACCGGTTGTGGTAATGTGCACATTGCACGAGATGCCTGGCATGCTGTCTGCACTACTGTATGCAACATCACACAGATGGTGCTGTGCATGATGCAGACAGTGCAGGTACTGTTGAGGTGAACATTTCTTTGTGCTTGGGTCCAGTCCTGGCAGTTTTTTTAAATAAAATAAAGATAGGATTCTCTACAGAGAGCTGCAGTATAGGCCCATGACTGGACAGCCTATTTTCAGATATGGCATTTGAGAAAAAAAATGGACAAATTGTTTATGGTGTTGAAAATATTTCTAAAATGCTGCTGCCCAAGAATTGTGCTTACAACTTTTTAGATAGGATTGTCAATGACTGACCATATATCGAAATATAAAGAGTAATCTAAATGTGTACAGTGTGTTTTTTTTTTTTTTCTGTACAACAGTCTGTTCCTGTTTGATTTGAGAATGTTTTGTTACCTTTCGTTATGAAGGGCTGTTTGCAGGCAAGGCTTAGTTTTTGAACTCTGTGTCTAAATATTCTTAGAATTCTTTCAATCGTAATTGTTCCTGTCTTTTCAAGTATTCTTTATTTTTCTCTGCCTTAACCCTAAATTTAGGATGAAACATTCATGATTTAATTCTTAAATGCTATGAAAGGTTCAGCTTGATGTGAATTAAAATTGTGGCCTAACGTATAAAATGAAGAAAAAAAGAGCACTCCAAGCCTCCAAGGTGTCTGAACAGCACATGTTCGGATGGATACAAGACAATGCCCAAGTTACTGAATATCACTTGAAGTACTGTTAAATCAATCATTAAGAAATGGAAAGAGTTAAGTACGGCTGTAAATCTACCTAGAATAGGCTGTCCAATAAAGCATTGTGATCATGCAAGAGTAGACTAGTCATTGAGGCCACCAGGAGACCTTTGATAACTCTGAAAGACTTGCAAGCTACAGTGGCCAAGATTACAGAGACTGTGCATAAAACACCTGTTAACCTAGGTGTTTCACCTGTCGCAGCTTTATGGGAGAGTTGCAAAGACAGAAGACGCTTGGAAAACCCTGAAGTCATTTATTATTTTTGGATTAAAAATGTTTGTTTATCTAAAAAAAAAAAAAAATCCAATCCAACTGAGTATTTGTGGATTCACTTAAAAATGCTGTTCATTCATGATCTCCATGCGAGCCGATAGAGCTTGAGCAGTTTCGTAAAGAAAAATGGTTAAAATTGCAGTGTCTAGTAGATGTACAAAGCTGATAGAGACCTGTCCACATAAACACAAAGCTGTAATTTCTGTCAATGGTGCATCTAATACTGAGTTAAGGTGATAAATACATACATAATCAATTTTTTTTGTGTTTTATTTTTATAATTATTTGAGATCACTTTGCCCAGATCTGTTTTCATTTTGATTTTAAAGAGACTTTCACTGTTGATCAGTGTCAAAAAAACTATTTGAATTTACTGTGATTCAATGTAGTATAATAATAAAATCTGAAACCTTTCGGGCAGGGGAGCCTATATTAGCTATGTCAGATTATTTACATAATCGTAGTTCATCAGAGGCAGTCACATTGCTCTCCACTGAGTGCAGGCCGTGTAGTGTGACATGCTGTTTGGCAGGCTGTGCATCATGTGGGAAGACCGGGGTTGAGTCCTGACTCCTGGCCGTGGCAGTGGCTAACTGGTGAAGTTGAAGTGGCTCTGCCTCACTATCATGCTCATGGCGCACTAAGAGTGACTCAGGCCAGTGAGTCTGCAACTTGGCCCGAAAAGGTCAAACTTATTTGATTTTTGTCTTAAGACATAGGGGCAGGCTGTGTATGCATGAGGGCTGTCAACCAGTACAAGTGCAATGCATATAATCCAGCGACTGGAAATAAGTCAGTGCCTAAAAATGGTTTTCTGCAAGAATAGAATAGATTTATTGTAAGTGGTTGAGGTGAACACCTTTCACTCAATAGAGGGGATTTTAAAGGGGGTTGGTGCAATATTAGCAATCTTCAACGCTGTATTTTATGAGTTAGCTTACTGAAAGTTTGGGATAGATATCATTTTAAAATTAAACTTCTAGAAAATATGTGACCTTCCCCAACTCCCACTGCCAGGCTCAGGTAATGGCTTCCTCACAGGGTGCCACACCAAGCCTTCCTTTACACCTGCAGCTCCTGCTGCCTCTTCCTGGACTTGCATGGCGAGTAGCTCCAATGAACAGTGCATCCCTCCAACTCCGCTCAGAGTGATCCACTTCATTCTCTCTCTCTCTCTCTCTCTCTCTCTCTCTCCTGCCCTTTTCTCCATCCTTTAACCTCCATCTTTTCTGTTCTTTATCTCATCTGTTTCTCCCTCTCTGCCATGTGGTCTTTTACTGCCGGTTTTCAAAGAGGGCGCAGGTGTAATGTGTCGCTCCCTCCAAGGTAACGATGAACCACCTGACTGATGCTTGCACATGCAGTCAGTCAGGCACACCAATCATACCAGAATGAAGCACATTTGCGCACCCTCCCATGCCCGATTTGGAGCCTGCACTTTTGCAGAGAATGAATACAATACATTCTGTTTTTATTTTCCAATCTTCAATGTGATTAAGATGTAACAAAGCACCTTGTTTAAAAGTATTCATTTTATTGTAATTTTTCATTATTGTTAGAGCTCAGATTAGTGAGGCTTACAAAGTTTTTATTTTTTAGATAAGTAAATATCCACCTCATTATTTAATAAAAATACTTTTAATATTATGCATGCAGTAATCTCTATTTTTTTTCAGTGTTTGTTAACTCTGTTCTGTTTTTTGCCCTTGTGCTCAATGTTCATAAGATACTTCTCGGCACAGTTATATCCACACCAGTGATGTCTAGATATTGTGCTCATGCATAACTTTTAGATATGCTTCTTCATAAAGTAACTTTCCAGTAAATTAATATTTTCATTTTGCATTTATTTTAGTGTTATGCAGGACATTGGGTACAGGATTTCTAGACAAATGCCTTCCTACCCCTGTCAGCAAGGAGCAAACCTCTGCACGGACCAAAACAGCTGAGATACTTCAGCAGCTGTTCTTTCCTCTTCATGTCATGCTCAACTGCAATGATTTAGAAGCCAAAGGAAATGAAGGTATTATACAATTTTATTTTTTTCTGCCCCACCCCGCTAATTTAACTCTGATTTGACTTACTGGTAACATCATCATTTGTCTGTTTTGTGTTACATTTCTTACACATGTATGTTTATTCTGTTGAATATTAAAACTGGAATTGCTGATATTCCTTTTGTTCCTGTACGGGATTTGTGTTGGTAGAGTCCCTTTTATTCATGTCATCTACTGTACAGTTTCTGTTTCCCCGAAGTGTGTACATGGTTACGACAAAACCTTTAGGTGACAGCAAGTCAAAGTGCTGCTATGTGTGTGGTATCCTTGTTGGACTGCAGATAGGATGATGCAGTATTATAACTTTTTTCGTATTGGTGTTCCATTCTTTACCATGTAATTTTAATAAAAGCCTTTTTTAAAGAGGCAATTGTTTTTATTATATTTCTCACTTTCTCTTGAGAGCAGTGTATTATATCACTGTCCTAAAAAAGGTTTAGCTTGTATTTGCTTCATGTGTTTAGATGCATTACTTTTAGCTTTGAAGCCTTGACTATGCCAGCATATAGAAGTTAGGCGTGTCACCTAAATGTGTGATGTATTTATTGTATGGATGGCATTGGTTTTAATAATTTTTGACCCAAGACCTAAATGCTTCTTGTAAGCACAGGGATAGTCACTGACATATATACCAGATATACCCTGCCCTGCTGCTTTTGATTCAATACACATTAAAGTGGTTTTGAAAATTTGTTAAAGTTTTTTATTTTGCATTTGCAAAAATATACATAGGCATATTATTTATAAATTGTAATTAATATATAATTTTCTCTTCTGTCTTTGATTTAAACATTTATATCTAGACCAAGGTACAATATCTGGACTGAGTCAAATTACTTCTTGGTATGGTGTGTGTTAGGAAATTGAATCCTAGTCCATTTGTTTTAAAAATATTATTCTTCATGTATTGAATGTTACTTGAACTCATCATTTTATCGACAAAGTCTTTACACTGGTAGTAATGATCACAATAATATTTGTTTATATAGCACATTTCACATATTGAAAGCTGCTCAAAGCACACATTTACAATAAAACCTTAGAGAAATTTTCAATAAAACCTTATATAAGTGTGTTTAGTTACAAAACAATAAATTGATACAGGTAAAATATGCTACGGATGCTAATAATAATTCTTAGGAAAGCAAATTTAAAATATAAACTAAAGGATGGTTTCTGGTTATGGTGGTCTTGATTTATGGAAGTTCCACAAATACAAACTCTTAGTTCCACAAATACAAGCTTTTCTCATCTGAATTTCAATTTATTTTCATTTAGGTACTTCCACTTTTTACTTACAAATGAAGCAAACTATTTTTAAAGTGGATAAATACAGAAAAGCCATCACTAACACATTGTATTTTGTTGCAGCATGTGCTTTATCATGTTTATTCAGTTTTGTGTTTTTGTACGCATGTTTCCCTAAATACAGACAGCCACGCAATAACTTCCATCACAGGTAAGTAACTAGATCAGTAGCTGGCTGTTCAGATGAGCTGTAGAACCTACTGCTTGTAATTCCCAGTATATTGCAAGTACACATCCCAGCCATACAGTCTTAAGGACTATAGCTGTTGAGAGCAGGAAGTGACACTCAGTAATTCCTCATCAAACACCGCACAATTCACACAATTGTCAGCTAGTGTTGGATTTTTCTGCCATCATTATGTGTTTTTCAAATTAATAAGATACTGAATCATCAAGCTGCAAATTTTAAATATAATGTAATCTACAGATCAGTCATGAGAAAGAAACAAATTCCTTAGGTGTCAGAGGGCTAAAAGCAGGGGTTTAGCTGTCTAGAGGAGGCAACATTTGCAAACCGCAGGGGTGAGAGAGAGCAAGAGCACTTACACTGTGAGTGCTTTGGAGGTGCTGCTTTGCTTCTAAAGTTCTGGTTGTATAGCCATTGGCTAGTTTTGTGTAGGATCCAAGCATTAGGTTCGCTGACAGTGTTGGGGAAAAATGTGGCAGATGTTGCCATTGCTAACAGGCGAGTGGTGTGAGGTGGATTAAGTGGCATGGACTGTGCAATTGAGAGCACATTTAGCTGCATGGAAAGAGCCCAGAAAGACTAAGGTCCTGATGGCCAAAAAAATGATACCTTGATTTTTGTCATTAAGGAATCAGTGGTCTGTTTAAGGGTCTGCTGCCACCAGCAGTGTCTTGATAGCTAATGCCATTCTTCTGATCCTCACAACCTTGTGAGTCATTACAGTAAAGTTGACATATTGTACATACAGTGCATCGGGAAGTATTCACAGCGCATCACTTTTTCCACATTTTGTTATGTTACAACCTTGTTCCAAAATGGATTAAATTCATTTTATTCCTCAGAATTCTACACACAACACCCCATAATGGCAACGTGAAAAAAGTTTACTTGAGGTTTTTGCAAATTTATTAAAAAGAAAAAAAATAAGAAAGCACACGTACATGCACTGTGAATACTTTCCGGATGCACTGTACCTGTTGTTTTAAATTTTAAACAGCAAGACACACATAATTTTAACTAAATTACTGTAATATTGCTTCATTACAATATTATTAATGCATCTGAAACAGTTTTCTTTAAAATAAGTAATAAAGTATTATGCTTGTTTGTTGATTTCCCATTAACAAAATTTTTCAGTGTATATTCTGACCTGCATACAAAATTGGGTTATTAACATCATCAGGGGCCTCATGTATAACGCCGTGCGTAGAACTCGCACTATAACATGGCGTAAGCACAAAAGCCGAAATGTGTTTACGCACAGAAAAATCCAGATGCAGGAATCTGTGCGCATCTAACTTCCACGTTCTTCCGTTACATAAATCCCGATCAGCGTGAAAACTAACGCCGCACGCGATTATGTAACGCCCCAAATCCTCCCAGAATTACGCCTATTTGAATATGCAAATCAATACAAATCGCCCTTAAGCGCAGCCTTCTGTGAAAAGACAATGGGAAAAGCACGGGGAAAATATAAGAATTTCAGCGAATACCAAGTGGAGGCAAAGGAAAAACATACTATTTGTTCAAATAAACCGTGGTATAATCAACAAAAGGAAGTTGATCGAGTGACATAGCGTGTTGGAGAAACTTGAAAGCTCACGTTCACAAAACCGCACAGTGCCGAAAATAAAAAAGAAGTCACATATCAAAGTCGCCGTGAAAAGCCGAGTTGTAGCCCACTGTCTGAGTGTCATATGAAAGCTTATTAGGGTACAGAGAAAAAAGGCACACGGTGGGGAAAAAGCACGAAATGTCAACTTCAATCTCGACATTTCCACTTTAATCACGTAGTTTATTTTGTCATTTAGTAGAACATCATCTTAAAATCGTTTAATTAACCAGTTTCTCAAATCACATCGTAATTAAAGTAGCACGTTAAATGCTTTGTTTTGTATTTGATCTTCTACTCGTATGTGCTTTATGTGTGTAAATCACTACTTGCTTCTTAAACTGGCTCTCTTCCTCCAACTGGACACAGAATCCATGACATTCGTGATATTACAGCTCTCTGAATAACTAAAATACTGAGATGTATACGTGATATCATTTTCATGATGATAGGAGCTAAAGCACATTATTAAACATGGGTTTCATGAACCTCGTGCTCATGACAAGCATTTATCTTTTGTCAAAATTTGTCGCTGCGTTTTTAGCTGTGTTGTTATTTTCTCTTTCTGTTTTATATTTAATATATCTTGGCGTGGCTGCCCCAAGAGTCCTTGCTTTTTTTTCCCCAAGTATCCGATCGCCATACAATCAGCTCTGTAATAGACGTTAAGCCATCTGTAAGCTTAGCGCCGATTCTTCAAAACGTTTAAAGAACATTGAAATATCTTCGTAGTACATGTTTAATTATTCTATCCTTCACGACACTCCCAGTGAAGAATATAGATTATTTAAATGAAGTTCAAGTTTGATCTGTATAATTTAACAAACATATTTTGCTACATTTCACCTTAAAAATGATATCGTCATCATATGTAAATACGCGCTTTATAAAGTGACTCAGGTTGTGTAATATTATAACTGTAGTGCAAGTTTACAGTGGGGTGATTGTACTTATAAGTCCTAACAGTTCTACAAGGTGCAATTGATTGAGTGCATTTAAAGTTCTTGGGATTAAACTGTTTCTGAACAGCGAGGTCCGTACAGGAAAGGCTTTAAAACGTTTTGCCGTGGCAGAGACAGCGTGCTTAATGCCGTATACCGATAATTCTCTTTCCGATCAGCTGCTGCTGTGATTCACACTCAGATACAGTGATATAAATACTCCGAGTCATGCAGTGAGAGTAATATGGAAAAAGATGATCCGCTGTGGCAACTCCTAACGGGAGGAGCTGAAAGAAGAAGAAGAAGGAGAAGTGAGAGCAGTTATGGTATTTGGAGTACTATGGCTATTCCCTGGCCCATTATATTGTTACGAGTTAATTACAATCAGATGCATTACACTAATAAACAATATGCGGTTAGTTTCTGTGTATTTATAAAGCCGCGTCATGAAAATAATGAGTAATCACACAGGAACAGTACCATTGCTTTAACGCTGGGTGCCGCCAGTTTGCAAAACCGAGCGGAGAACTTGTGAACGACAAGGCATTAGGTACCGTGGAAAAGTGCGTGGCTTTACGCCAAGTGTAGGTTTTATACATCGCGATTTGAACGTCGAAAAGTTCTTATGCAACATTTCTGTGCGTACGCACCGTTTATACATGAGGCCCCAGGATTGGAACTTATTTGTAACCTAAGATACACTTTTAAAATAAGTAACATAAAAAGACACTGAACCTGTTAACTGTTTGAAATGATAATGTGATAGTTATTAGGTTATTGTTTTTACAGTAGTTATGACTATAAAGCAAAAGAGGAGAGGAAGTGAACTTCAGGGATCTGAAACCTGGAGAACATTTATTTCTGGGTACCAAGGTCATCACTAGTTCAAGAATACAAATATTTGTTAACTAACCCTAAATGACCACCTGACACCTCCTTTGCTATATTACATTATCTAAGTGTCACACACATGCGAGTAGGAGGCAGCTAAAGGGTCTGAATAATTGTAATAAAACATCCGACCAGGGTGCAGCGGAGTGCACTGACTGTCTTTCTTAGTTCCCTGCAGACTTTTCCCGGGAAATCCTGAAAGCTTCCCGCGCCTCAGAAGACATCACTTCCGGAGCCGGCCCCTGTTCGGATGTCACTTCTGGTTCTGGCCATTTTGATTGACATCATCTTGCTCTATTGTAACCATTTCTGTTTTGGACACTGTTCTATGCACATTGTGCTTCAAAACATAAACTTTTGCAGCTGGGAAAAACAATATACGGGTGGCTGCCCCAAATCTTTATGATATCTTTTGTGTATTCTTATCACACTACAGTCTGTCTTAATTTCTTGGGGATCTCATGATTCCAGAGATGCTGTTAAAGCAGGATTGCTGTGAAAATTCAAAAAACGTTTAGTTGCTTAGAATGCCAAAGCAGGATCCCAAGAAAGAAAAATTATTAATAACTAATGATAATGCTAAATGGATCATGTTTTCGTTACACTGCAAACAGTTGTGGTGAATAAACTAAGCTAACATAATTTCAGTATTTATATATACATATATTGAGAGTTTTACCATTTTTAAATAAGACCTAATAAACCGTTCAAAAATGCCAAACTGAAAATTGTGCTTCTGCATAATCTTAAAATGTTCTGCCATGCTTACTTAATGAATCTCTGTGGTGAGCCATTGTAAGTTTTGGTGCATAAAACCAAAAAGCATCATCAACATCAGTTTTTTTTAATGCTTCATTATAGGTAGGTTGGATGGAGAGAATTTGAAGAGAAACCAACTTTGGGTATATGGGAACAAGAATTCCTGAAGTTGAAGTTGCAAAATTGTTAAGAGCCTTGCGTACAATTCAGAATACTTAAAATGCAGTACTTAAAGATACTGAAGTCAAGAAAGTATGGTGAAAACCGGTGCTAATGCTCATTCTTTTTTTTTTTTATCATGACTCAGGCTGTAGCTTGTTCTAAATTGAACAGCAAATGTATTTTGTCCTTTGGCAGTCCTGTTAAGAGTGCATTACAGTAATCCATCAGGCAAAAACATGTCTCAACTACTCAGCTCTTCAAGTGACGGAAAAAGTCTTAAGTTGTGCTATGTTTCATAAAGAGAAAATATTGTCTTTGTAACCTGGAAAAGGTTACATTTGATGATTTCTCTGAATCCATACCACCTAAATTATTTAGTTATCTGTGAAGCTATATGATCAATTTTTAGATCCTTGTTTCATTCACTATAGCAAATAAGAGATTTTTTTTCTTGACAGGTTAAGAATAGTACTGTTCATTCATTCTGTAACGCTAGATAGACATTGCATTAATTCTTCTTGTAAATAGTAAGCATTTTATTTCTCATATTTGAAATTAATTCTTCCTTTATGAGTTGAATTTCATTGAATCACAGTTTGTTACAAAACTGTTTTATTTTTTGCCCCTGGCATTTTCCCAAGCTTCGAACAATTTTAAAGGTTGTATGACTTTGGGCTATGTCAGTGCAAATAACCTAATTATTACAGCTCTATATATTTATGTCAAATAATTAGTTACATTAAAATTTATACTTAAACTTGTCCTAATATGCTGACCTTGGCATAGTGGAGTAACATATAAAATAAAAAAAAAACAAAAACTGGTAGAGCTATTCTTGCTTTGGTAGGGCCTACCTCAGCAGTTTAACCTAAAAGTTATGGACCAATTGAAGAAAATTTTAAAATTGATTTCTTTGGTTGTTTGAATGAAATTTATAAGGATCTACCCCACAACAATTATAACAGTTGTTTAACTGCTTTGAAGGCTTTAGTTTTAATACAATTAATATAATCTTTTCAGTCAGACTTACTGTTGGAATTGTTTATAGTCAATAAAAAGTGAAATGACTTGTATCTGAACATTGCTGGAAAGAATTAGTTTTTCCCTACATAAAGTAGATGTCTTACACAATAGTATAAAATTTGTGTAGGGGTTATAAAGTTAGTTTTAATGAGTTCACCCTAAGTGTATGTAAACATCTGACTTCTATAAAGAAATACTCCAACCAAAAATATATATTCTTTTTTTCTCTGTTTCTTACTGTCTGTAGTTTGTAGTGATGGACAAGAAACATTTTAAATATCATGTTTTCATGGCAGAATGAAAAATAAAGTTTGTGATATAATATAAGCCAATAGTTGGCAATTTCTGTGGGGTAAAAATATTCTTCTGTTACATGTGTCTCATAATCCACATGTCAATTATCCACTCAAATACTCAGAATGCATGCTTATTTGCCAATATATATTCCAGAGTTATCAGAACACATCCTAATCCTTCTGGTCTCTGTCCCTCATTTGTTGGTCAACAGTCATCTCTTTAGTTCAGAAAGTTTGTCCCATGAGGCCTTGGGTTTACTGTTTTACAAGTCGGTGTTGTATTTAATCTGAAAGGATCACGTATGGGTCATGATCAGGACCTCGATTTCCCAGCAAGGATGATCAGCAGGAATTCTCCATGGGGGACCCGTCCCTAGCTGTGTCAATTTTCCTATGGTGAGGCTCTGATAATCGGTGATTCCTCAAGGATTGAAATGCCATGACGATCACCAGGTAATGGGTCTCGAAGACATTAAGAAAGTCAATATTGGGTTGCAACCAAAAAAAGTTTAAGAAATCCTAAACTGGGTAATTGACATTAGGATTATGTGACATGATTTTCCCTTGCTTATTTTTCACATTGTTTGCCATTTTATAACATTGGTCACTATTACTATAAACCTTTTTTCTCCATTCTGTGATGAGACTAAAAAATGTTCTCCAGTAAAATTTAAAACTACATGAAGTAAGAAACATATAAAAATGTTTTTGGATGGAGTGTTCATTTAACCCAATTTAGGGTGATGTGCCTGGTGTGCACTAGGCACAAAGCAGGAAACAAACCTGAGCAGGGTATTGCAAGGCACTCGCATACATACTCACACACACAGATTCAATTTGGAATCACCAATCAGCCTAGCAGCCATGTCCTTTTGTGATCTTTGTAAATTTTAAAATTTTCAATTCAATTCAATTTTCTATCAAAAGTTTAAAAGGTACAAGCAAGAATTATTCTCAAAGAACTTGTTTTGTTTTAATTAGCTGCTCATTTTTGGTAGCAGTGAACGTTTATCCAGGTGCAGAAACTTTCTTAAGAAATTTAATCCTTTTATTTTCTGTGCATAAGTGGGCTTTAGTTCAAGTTATAACCCAGTTCATCTGCGTCATACCAGTTAATAAAAGTATTATGTAATACAAAGGCAATTAGATCAAATACTTCTACAGCAGTGTTGTATTAAAAGTTACATAAAGCATAATTTATAATAGTTGTCACTTATATATTAAAATGGATACCAATGTATTACTTTTGACAGGAGAAGCACCCTTTGAAAAAGGCACACCTGCCATCCCATTTCTTCGTCTTGCCGTCCTGAGTCGTTGCACTGCTACCATACATTATGCTTCCATCTGGGTGATAACCAAAGCCTTTCAATTTCTTTCTTCTTGGTCACTTAATCAGTTTCTTCTGGTAACACAGGGTGATTTAAAGGTAAGTAAAATAATCTGCAGCAACACAACAACATCCTTAGTTTATCACTGCTATGCTGGTAGTGAGTTATAAAGAAAAAAAAAATGTGTGTTTACCCAACAGTTTCAGCCCAGTTTAACTTTTAGAACCTGGTTTTAAGATTAATACCACTATTGAGATTAAAATGTAAAAATTAGATATTTTGAATGACTTTAGTATGTCAACTGTGTTATCTTTAATTGATAAAATAAAAACAGTATATACAGTAAATAATGCATAATTATTAAATCCAAATAACTGAAAAAAAATTGAGAATTTAGTGAATCATAGGGTGCACTAACGTTTTCATGTGTTCTATACTCAGCAAAAAAAGAAACGTCCTCTGACTTTCAACTGTTTTTACTTTCAGTAAACTTAATGTGTAAATATTTGTATGAACACTAAAAGAGTCAACACCATAAGACAAACTAAAAATGTTTCACAATGTGTCCCTGAATGAAGGGAGGCTCAAAATCAAAAGTACCAATCAGTATCTGGTGTGGCCACCAGCTGCTTGAAGTACTACAGTGCATCTCCTCCTCATGGACTGGACCAGATTTGTCAGTTCTTGCTGTGAGATGTTACCCCACTCTTCCACCAAGGCACCTGCAAGTTCCTGGACATTTCTGGGGGGAATTGCCCTAGCCCTCACCCTGCGATCCAACAGGTCCCAGACGTGCTCAATGGGATTGAGATCCGGGCTCTTCCACTGCAAGGATGATCAGCTGTTCTTCCTGTCTCCCTGTAGCGCTGTCTTAGGCGTCTCACAGTGTGGACATGGCAATTTATTGCCCTAGCCACATCAGCAGTCCTCATGCCTCCCTGCAGCATGCCTAATGCACGTTCACGCAGATGACCAGGCAGGGACCCTGGGCATCTTTTCTTCCTGCGTTTTTAGAACTGTGACCTTAAATGCCTACTTTCTGTAAGCTGTTAAGGTCTTAACGACCATTCCACAGGTGCCTGTTAATTAATTGATTATGGTTAATTGAACATGCATGGAAAACATTGTTTAAACCCTTTACAATGAAGATCTGTAAAGTTATTTGGATTTTTAAAACATTATTGTTGAAATACACAGTCCTGAAAAAGGGACGTTTCTTTTTTTGCTGAGTATATATGTTTCTTCTTTGTTGAATGAAAAAATACATTGTAAAATATTTTGTCTTCTGATGTTAAATATATTTATAATCTTACTATGTGGTGAAGACTACATAGGCGTAGGCTAGTTACAGCTGAATACACATTATAGTACAGTGTATTTGGCATATGTGTCCCGTATTTATATGTATATATTAGTGTCTGTTATAGTAAAGAAGAGTAATCTTCATTATAAACTGAACATGGAAGAAAATAAAATTCTGCAGGGAAAATAATGATTAGGAAAAGATATTAAAATCTGTTTCACCTTAGTGTTCATAATGTTTGTGTAATGAAAGCGTTACACAAGACCTTTTTTTAACTGAAATCAATATTTCCATTGTACTTTGAATTCCTGTTTCATGCTTAAACTTCAGGACTGGGAGGGTTACTGTGACTGTAACTGTATTTGCAACCATGAGGCATACAGAATTTAATTTATTGGTATTAGAACATAGTATTTTTGCCAAACTTGCTTATGCTTAAACTGGACACTTGCAGAAAGTTGAGTAGTTTTCAACCTCCTTTTAACAAAGTTTTATTGTCGGCTTTCTAGGATAGAGAACTAAATAAAAATAACATGTGATACTAAAGTAACATCAGAATGTAGGCTTCATGGAGTGCAGTGTGAGATCAAAAGGCAGAGCAAGCAGATGGGCATGAATGTTACCAACAAACATGTTGATGCTTGGTACAGAATATGTCTTAAATTAAAAGGAGAAATAACATGCAAAATTTTGCCCACACATAAAGTTTATACGCAGTCACACCTTATTATACCTATGCTAAACCAAAACATATACTGAATTTTGTGAAACTCCAGTATCTTTCTAATGCCAAGCACATGTCTGCATTCAGTAAGTGATGGTTAATGTCTCTGTTGATGTTTTTAGGATAGATTCAACTATGTAGTTAGCTAGCTAAATGTTTGCTAAAATTCGTTCCTTAAGATGACGCTCATCATGTCAGAGCAAAGTGACCTTTAAATTGTTATATACAGTCATGGCCAAAATTATCGGCACCTCTGGAATTTTGCCAGAAAATGCACCATTTCTCCCAGAAAATTGTTGCAATTACAAATGTTTTGGTATACACGTGTTTATTTCCTTTACGTGGATTGGAACAACGAAAAAAGCCAAATCTGACATCATGTCACACAGAACTCCAAAAATGGGCTGGACAAAATTATTGGCACCTTTTCAAAATTGTGGGTAAATCGTTTTATTTCAAGCATATGATGCTCGTTTGAACTCGTCTGTGGCAAGAAACAGGCTCTGGCAATATAGCTGTCACACCTGAAGCCAGTTAAAATGGAGAAAAGTTGACTCAACCTTTCTGTTGTGTGTCTGAGTGTGCCACACTAAGCATGGAGAACAGAAAGAAGAGCAGAGAATTGTCTGAGGACTTAAGAACAAAAATTGTGGAAAAATATCCACAATCTCAAGGCTTCAAGTCCATCTCTAGAGATCTTTATGTTCCTTTGTCCACTGTGCGCAACATAATCAAGAAGTTCACAGCACATGGCACTGTAGCTAATTTCCCGGGACATGGACGGAAGAGAAAAATTGATAAAAGACTGCAACAAAGGATTGTCCGAATGGTGGATAAACGGCCCCAATCAACTTCAAAACATATTCAGGCTGTTCTGTAGACCCGAGGTGCAACACTGTCAGCTCGAACTATCCCTCGACATCTGAACGAAATGAAACGCTATGGCAGGAGAGCCAGAAGGACCCCACTGCTGACACAGAAACATAAAAAAGCCAGACTGGAGTTTGCCAAGATGTACTTGAGGAAGCCAAAATCCTTCTGGGCGAACGTCTTGTGGACAGATGAGACCAAGGTAGAGCTTTTTGGTAAAGCTCATCATTCTACTATTTACAGAAAACGGAATGAGGCCTACAAAGAAAATAACACAGTACCTACAGTCAAACATGGTGGAGGTTCTAAGATATTTTGGGGATGTTTTGCTGCCTCCGGCACTGGATGCCTTGACTCTGTGCAAGGCATCATGAAATCTGAAGACTACCAAAAGATGTTGTGGCAGAGGACATGGGTGTTCCAGCAGGACAATGACCCCAAACATACCTCTAAAAGCACCCAGAAAAAAGAGTTCTGAAGTGGCCAGCAATGAGTCCAGATCTAAATCCGATTGAACAGTTATGGAGAGATCTCAAAATTGCTGTTGGGAGAAGGCGCCCTTCAAATCTGAGAGTCCTTGAGCAGTTTGCAAAAGAAGAGTTGTCGAAAATTCCAGTTGAGAGGTGTAACAAGCTAGTTGATGGTTATAGGAAGCACTTGATTTCAGTTATTTTTTCCAAAGGGCAAGCAACCAAATTTTAAGTTGAGGGTGCCAATAATTTTGTCCAGCCTGGTTTTTGAGTTTTGTGTGAAGTGATGTCAGATTTGGCTTTTTTTCTCTGTTTTTTTTTTTGTGTTGTTCCAATGCACATAAAGGAAATTAAATGTGTATATCAAAACATTTGTAATTGCAGCAATTTTCTAGGAGAAATGGTGCATTTTCTGGGAAAATTCCAGGGGTGCCGATAATTTTGTCCATGACTGTACATCAATCCATTATATGCTTACTTTGATTTTTATGTATACGTTGTTTGCCGAACATCACTGCTTCTATATGACTTTAGATCCATGAGCAGCAACGCAACTTTTACTTCACTTCTCTTCTTTCCTCTTCTGTTCTTATTCACCTCTTGTAATCAGCTTTTTTTATTTCCCTTGCTCCACTCTTTAAACTTTGTCCCCTTCCAATTTAACTTTTATCTCACTAGGCATTTCTCTGTTATAAATTTATTTTGATATCACTTCTGGCCATTACAATCCTTTAATTTCATTAATCCAGTGATGCGCACCACTTTTGCTGCAGCAGTGTGCTGTCAGGTGAGACTCAACATGTGTGGGGGGCTCTGTAGCAGATTGAGAAAAGGCAGTTTAGCATTTATTTATTTTGAACTAGTGGAACTTTGCTTTTACAGCATAATTGCGCAGGGAAGCCAAGCAGGCTGTGCAAATGTTGATAATTATTCACCTGAGGACTACCTTTCCTTGTTAGTGGCTAAACGGGTAAGTTGATTCAGCACCTGTTTTACCTAGGGTGAGGGGGCTGTGTAAAGGCAGATGGAAAAAAAGTTTGACTTTGGTCTCTATTTGGGAGTTTGAAAGACAAAAGATGATGAGAGACTGGTAGCTCCAGGTGGGAAAGTCACTATTATAAACAACAACATTTATTTCTGTAGCACGTTTTCATACAAATGATGTATCTCAAAGTGCGTTACAAGATGAAGAAAGAAAAAATATATAAAAATTAGGTAATACCCATTAACAAAGAATAAAGTAAGGTCCAATGGTCAGGGTGGACAGAAAAAACAAAACCAAAAAAAAAAAAAAACTCCAGAGAGCTGGAGAACAAAACAAAATCTGCAGGGGTTGCAAGGCCATAAGACCGCCCAGCCCCCACTAGGCATTTTAGGCATTCTACTTAACATAAATGATCAAAATCAGTCCTCATGGTTTTCAGGCTTCATGTGGAAGAATTAGACAGTGATGGTTATGTGGACTTCTGGCCTTCATCAATGTAGGGACTGGACGGTGCTTTGATCAGGTGGTGGTGGTACAAATCACCTCCACAGAAAACCGGACAGCGAACAACAGAGATAGTAGGGCTTGCCCCATGAGAGGAAAAAAAAGATAATTAAATACAGAATATCGGGGTTACACTAAAATGAAGCAATGCGAAAGCCATGTTAAAGTAATGGGTTCTTAGCAGTTTTTTTTTAAATGCTCCACCGTATTAGCCTGTAGAATTTCTTTTGGTAAACTATTCCAAATTTTAGGTGCATATCAGAAGAAGGCTGCTGCACCACTTCTTGGAAGTTTAGTTCTTGGAATTATAAGCGGACACTCATTTGAAGATCTAAGGTTATGATTTGGAGTGTAAGGTAAAAGGCATTCTGAGATATAGGATGGAGTGAGATTATGTAAGGCTTTGAAAACCATAAGCAGTATTTTAAAATCAATTCTAAATGACACAGGTAACCAATGTAGTGACATCAAAACTGGAGAGCTGTGCTTGGATTTTCTTTTCCTATTTAAGATTCTGGCAGCTGCATTCTGCACTAATTGCACATGATTAATGTCTTTTTTGGTTAGTTCTGAGAGGAGTGCATTGCAGTAATGTAGTCGACTAAAAACAAAAGGGTGAAGTAATTTTTCAGCATCTTGCAAAGTTATAAGGGGTCTAATTTTTGGTGTATTTCTTAAGTAAAAATGCTGTCCCAGTAATCTGATCAATATGTGTTTTAAAATTTAGGTCAGAGTCAATCGTTACCCCTAAATTCTTTTCCTCTATCTTAACTTTCAAGCACAACGCATCAAGTTTACTTCTAATACTCTTACTATATCTATTTTTGTCAATCACTAAGATTTCCGATTTCTCCTTATTTAGTTTGAAAAAATTACTACTCATCCATTCTGAAACACAAGTAAGAAATTGTGTCAGTGAGACAAGAGAGTCGGGATCATGAGGTTCTATTGATAAATACAGCTGTGTATCATCAGCATAGCTGTAGTAGCTCACGTTATGAGTTGATAATCTGACCTAATGTAAACATATAGATTGAAAAGAGCAGTGGACCCAGGATACATCCTTGTGGAACACCATATAGAATATCATGGATCTTTGAAGTACAATTACCACAACTAACATAGAATTTTCTACCTGTCAAATAAGAGTCAAAACCAATTTAAGACACTGCCAGAGAGGCCCACCCACTGACTAAAGCGATTTATAAGAATATTGTGATCAATGGTATCAAATGCGGCACTCAGATTTAAGAGGTTGAGAACAGATAAATGGCCTCTGTCTGCATTTACCTGCAAGTCACTTCCTACTTGAAAAGGTGCAGTTTCTGTACTGTAATCTGTTCTAAAATCTGACTGAAATTTGTAAAGAACAGCATGTTTATTCAAGTGATTATTTAGCTGTATAATGACTGCCTTTTCTATGATTTTACTTAATAAAGGCAGATTAGAAATAGGCCTAAAATTTCAAAAACATAGGAGTGGAGATTATTTTTCTTGAATAGGGGTTTAACTACAGCATCTGGGAAGATGCCCATATCTAATGATGAATTTACTATGTCAACAACACTTTTAGCACATTGGATACTTTTTTTGAAAAAACTTGTTGGTATTTGGTCAAGGACGCAGGTGGAGGGTCTCAGTTGAGAAATTATTTTATATAAATTAGGTAAGTATATCCTGGTGAATTCAATTTGCTTAAAATGGAATACTGAGTTTTAAGAGGATCAGTATTGGGTGGATATACAATATTATTTCTAATATCATTAATTTTGAGATTAACAAATATAGCAAAAACCTCACAAGATTCACTTGAAGTTTTCATTTCATTGAATGACCTGGGTTTAGCAAACAATCAATAAAGAGATAGTGAAAGATGGTTAACCATTTTATGAAGTGGACAGGAGTCTGGGTAGATAGCAAAGTCGAACCTACCCTGCTGCAGCAAGGAGCAGGTGAGTCATTTTGGGCATTGTTTCGTTCTGCATACACCAAGGTGCAGTGACATAAAAACAGTCTAGATGCCGAATTCCTAGACAGAGAGTGTAACTTCTGGCCAGGAGCAGGTTGTAGGCGGGGAATGTTGGAAGAGGAACTGTGGTCATGTGCAACTGAGAACATGGATAAGGACAGAGTTGGTGTAGCGAGCACTTAGTGTTACTAGCTCACTTTGTTGGTGAAAAGGCAAAGTATGCAACGAAATGTGTCACTGATGAAATATATGGTAATTGCTGCTGTATATTGGGGATTGAAATTTTTGATTGTGCTCTATTTACTGACAGTCTGAAGTTCACTATTTTAATTAAATACTTATTTATTGAAATTGAATTGATTCTGCAATTTGGACATTTTGTTGATGATAAAAAATGCACTTAGCACTGTCGAACTTGTTTTCCATGTCTCTCACTCACTGCTGTCCCATCCTCTGTACATGAACTACTAAGGGGTCAAGCCTACATCGGAATGTCAGGTGTGTCCTGGCATGGTGAACCATGGCATTAGGTAGTCAGTTTTTATACTGTCTTCACGGCCAAGAGGTTATTATCAATAAGTGTACAAGTAGACTAGTATGTGCCCCTTGGCTGTTGGGGGCCAAAGTCTCTTTTACTTTAGTAAGTTGGTCCCAAGTCTGAAATATCTTAAGTGGCTCAGATTTACATGAAACTTGTATTATTTTTATTGGATAAATGTTTTGCTTAGTCCCTGTGTTTTGACAAACTGAATTTCTAGACTACTTCATTTTTGATTTTTGTTTCCACTGTTGATGACTCAAAGTTGCTTTCACTGTTTTGATAAGCAAAAATGTTTTTTTCATTCGAAAAATTCCTCTGTTTTGTTTTTTGTTTTTTTTTTTCTCCTCCAAGGATTCCAGTCAGTGGAGGTAAAACTATAGTTCCTTTCTGGACTACAATGAGCAAATTTAATTAACTGAACTCAACCATACACAATTGCATAGATACTGGACTTATTTAGAGCTTCTGCTCAACCATTGACAGTGTCATTTAATACTTTTAAGAAACCTGCATTGAGAAAATGTTTGATTTGATTCTTTCAGGTAAAGTTGTTGACTGATTAAACAAATATATTATTAGTTCACTTTCAGTTCTGGCAGATCTCAGGCCATGGAAGTCTTGAGTTAAAGAAATTCCACAGATATGAACAAGCACAAAAATCCCAATTTCACTTAAGTTTCATCTAATGCCTTTTTTCTTTATAACAAAAAAATACTAGTTTTAACAATCATAAATATGTAACAACTGTCACTAGCTGTGAGGACTAGTACTGAACACTTTGGACTTTCTCACCATTTTCAATCATTTTGAGGTTTCATGCACACTTATCACTGAATATAACTGGTGTAAGCTCCAGTCACAAGTAATCGGGTCAGTTTGCAGGTACTTGCTGAGTTCACCAGTGTGTTCTTTAAGAATGAACCGAATGGTTAATTTGACCACTCCTGTTTCTGCTATGTCTCTAAAGGGTTTATTTTGTTTTCTCTGCTTAATGATGACCTGTTTTTACTTGCATGGACAGCTCTTTGGACGTCATATTGAGCATTCACAGTGACAGCTTCCCAATGCAAATTCCAGACTTGGAATCGGTTCCAGACCTTTTACCTGCTTAACAGTTAATGAAATAACGAGGGAACTGCTCCCTCCTGATGATAGAACAGTCGGTGGGGGGATGGGGGTTTGTTAGGGAGCCGCTATGCAGCAAAATGGCTGTTATTCCTAAACAACACATACATTCTTGGTAAACCCCTTAATTTAAAGCTGAAAGTCTACAGCTCAATCACATAATGATAGATTTATTTATGTTATCCATAATGGCAGTGTACAGAACCAAAATAGTGAAAATTGTGTTACTGTGCAAATATTTATGGACCTGACTGTATGTATTCCCTGGGAAGCCTGTGGGAAGTTGCTGGTGATAAAGGCATCTCTTCAGCACAGCTCACCAGAAGCAGAAAGAAAAAAAAAAGTAAGAACCATGCTTCCTGTCTCCAGAACAGAAATAGCCATCTAGCTGGTTCTGGTGGTTCTTGCATGAATTATATTGCCCCATATTTTTTGCAGTATCTTTATAAACTTCCACTGTTAACATCTTTTTGTGGTGTATGGTTCCAAAAATATGTAAAGTTTTACTGTGTAAAAAAACAAAAAGGTATATAAACAACATTAGTTTTGCAGTGTATGTTGCTTCACTATGCAAGAAGTCTTGTCTAAAAAAACACAGTTCAGTTTTACATTAAACAAACTTTGTATTCACATTACATTATACCATGGCAATGTATTGTAGGATGGCAGAGTGGCTGATAGCAGTTTTCACTTATGTCTAATTGTGCACACACTGACAATAAAGCTAGAAGGACAAAAGAACACTGACAAATGCACAGCGGAGAAATGTACACAGCAACAAATATTTACAGCTAGTAAAGGGTCACTGCCCTGTACAATTTGCAGAGCCACAAACAAAAATGCAGAACAAAACATATAATAGGAAAAACAGAATACACAAATACAGCCACAATCTGGTGTGTAAAAAAAAAAAACACCAAAAATATTAGAAAACGAATTTTTTTCTAAGATGATCAGTATAGGTTAGAGGGTCTTAAATATTACAATAAATGCTCCAGATTATGTAAAATCTACAATAGGGCATTTTAATATATTTTGTTCTTGTCATTCATGTAAAAAACATATTTTAATTTATTATGTGTGAAAATAACAGGACCTTCAAAACCATTTTTTCTCATTTTTAAAATCTCATCAGCCCCCTGACCTTTGCCGTGCTATATTATACTTTTCGCCCTACTTTTGCTTGTTCGATTCTATTTCTTCAGTGGATATGTTCTGTCATGGCTTGCAATAACTGAAAGATGTGTGCTGAAATCATATGGTTATTTTTTCCTAAACGTTGCCTTCTTTTTGGCTATTACATTCGGTGTTGTTACTTTGCAAAGCCTACAAAGTGAGATGCACACCAAGTGGCAATGTGGTGAAAAGAGCAGATGTGAGATTCATTGTACTTAGTACACATAATAAATCTGAACGTAAACAAATTCTACTGCATTTTATCTTGCTACTTAACTTGTTTAAACTTGTTTGTATGTATAAACCTGCTGACACTCACTAATAGCAAATAAAAAAAAAAACAGAACAAAAACGGGGTAAATCATGCAAAGTCCATGGATGGATAATAACAGTAATAATAACATTACAACTTTATCAACTAGAAGAACATTTTTAACCAGGAGTTGTTGCTTTATTCATGCAGTGTAGGATACTGGGGTTTGCATCCCATGTATTCCCTGCATGCTATTTGCATATTTTCCCCAGGTGCTCAGGTTTCCTCCCAGATTCAGACTCATGCAAGTTACGCGAAATGGCAACATACACTGGTGCCACTTGCTAAACTGGCTGTTTGCCCTGCAATAGAATGCTGCCCAGAGGTTGTTTCTGCACCACACCCTATGCTTGCTAGGATAGATTGCTACTGCCCCAAGACACTGCCATGAGTAAGTGGGTTAAAATGATGTGTGGATGGATGAATGTCTCTATTGTCTATTCATTTCTTTTCACTTGATTGCATTCCACATGTGTGCTCAATATTCTCTGTCACTGAATCACATGTACAATATCAATACTGTGGCAGCAGGCAATATTTATGCGAAATAACTCGATAAGCTTCCATATAGTGAAAGTATATAAGCAGTCGTAAGTGTATGTTGTTGTTGTCTGTCTGTCAACAGCATAGAAAGCAATTTACTTCTGGGCATCAACATGCAGTGTCAATAATGGTGGATGAAGATTAGCAGCAAAGTAAAATGCACAGCTGGACTGCTTTTTAAATAACTGAATCTCTCAGCAATGGTTTGCTTTTTGGTTTTTTCCTTCTTAAAATGACATGGATAAACTGTTTTGGAATATGTGTGTAATCTTAAGATGCAGATCAATGCTTAATATTATTTTTGGCTTAAAAAATGCACAAGTTTTAAGGCTTTTCTTCACAATAGGACCCCAGTACCTATTAACTCCATTATAAAACACAAGAACTAGATAGTAACTTTTTAGAATTCACAAAATATGCTCCACTTTTCAATGCAATTTTATATGGTAAACTAATATACTGTATGCCATGTTTGTGAAGAAATATATTTGAATGTGTTTGGAGAACTGTGATGGAAAATGGAGTAAAATGTACTCAAATACTACCTCAAGTACCCAAAATGGAAAATATTAAAGATATAGTAAAAACAACTTATGTTAAGGGTAAATTTCAGTCAGCTGCAGTTGGTTGTTCATCTTATGCTTTAGAATTTTATTAAAAAGCTTAAAACAATTTATAATCAGTTGCTGTAGCATTACCATGTACTGTACTCGTATTCAGCAGCTGCAAAATTGAGTCTGGAAGGTATAAGTGAAGTTTTAGTATAATATATTTGCATATCTCCAATGTCTACTGAGTTTTTAAGATTGATCTTGACGGCATTTGTAGCATACTGCTGTGCTGTGATTTCACACTAATTACTCTTTTGCTAGTTATTAAATCATGACTTATTAAGAAGATGCAGTGTATCTCTGAGATCTAGTATTTTCCCGCCTATTATTAACTTTGCAGCTCTTTTCTAACTTTATTTTAACTTTTGCGGAGCCATCTATTTCATGCTATCCATGTTTCTTTATCTGTTTCAAAGTGCAACATTAGTGTAAACTGGAGAATTCAACCCATTTTAAACCGGTAGGAAACCGTCTTTTCTGCTCTGTTTACTCTTTAACTTAAAATAGATTATGAAGTATGTAACATACAGTACATACTTCTACATAAAAAAATAAATTGTATAAAAACAGGTACTATAGATCTCGATGCATACAAAAGCCAAAATATTTTAAAATGTTTTATTTATTCAAAGGTACCGGAAAGAAATGGACAAAAACAAAGCATCTAATCAAAACAAAAATTACACTGTATACCTCTCAGAACCTAGCTTCATAGTTTAATTTTCTCCCTCTGTAGACTGTTTTCTCTCTGCCAACTAATGTTTTTCATAATTTGTCTCTGTATTCCTTTCATACAAAAATATAAATGCATGAAAAATGAGTATTTTTACTTGTGTGTTCTCATAATATTAGCATTTTTAATATTTTTTTATATGGAAACACAACTACTGGTTTTCAAATACACGACCCTGGCAGCAGTGGGCACCAGGTACTCTTATACACATCCATGCCCACATGTAGTAGATTAGTGTTACTAATATGGGCAATGAATGTTTGTGAATTTTGCACCCAGAATACTGCCACACACATACAGTATGTATTCTTTTTTTTTTTTGTAAAACACACACAAACTACCCCCTCCATCACCCGAAAAGCCCTACTATTCTAAATAAATCAGCTTGTATCTATTCTTGAAAAAAGACTATGTTCTTGCCTGTGCATATGTTACCCATAATACTGTTCAAGGATAGGATATAAATTTTTATTAAAAGTAATATAAATACATCTTACAGAAAATATATACTAAAATATTTACAACTCGTAAACACATTTAGTGAAAAATGTTTAGTTTTGGAAGTACAGTCTTCTGTAGATTTGTTAATAGTTCATTAGCTTGGTTAATCGTTGAAGGTAGGGCCTTTGTAGATATTTTGGTTAAGTTATGTTCTTATACATATGGAATATGTATAGGAACATATTCCTATATGTGATGCGCTTTGAATTTCACAGTTTATGGTATAAACAGTTTTTATAGCACAGGTTTAACATTGTTGCAAAAAAAGCTCTGCTTGCTACTACTTGATCACATCATTTGACTTAAATGGAGCTTGATTTCCCCATACAAATTCTGTTTAGAACTCTTGGTCAGAAATGATCAAAAGCTACTGTATTTGACAAGCAAAGCATTTTAGGAATTCAGATGATTAATGTAATCTCATCTCAAAGCAAACATTCTCCTAAAGTCAACTCAAACTGTGCTGGACTGATCCATGCAAAGCAAATACTGTATACAAATCTGCAGAGTGTAAAATTCAGAATGAATGTCGATTTAAATAGGCAGATCCTAGTCTGAGGAATGTTTCCCTACAATGGTAAATGTGTGTTAATGTTTAAACTATAATTAACAGTAAAACATAAATGGACAAAAATGTTTGGAGCTAGACCATTTCTAAAATATACTTATTCTGATAATAATAATACTTAATTTTCATGTTCAGTTCAAAATAGATATATGTATTTTAATTCATATTGTATTTATTATTACACTTCTTTGGCTCCTAAATCATTCAACTCAACATTGTCCATCCACTGTATCTCCTTTGGTAGCCTTTGTAATAAGATGAAGACAGACTTACAGGAAATATAGCTAATATGATAATTTTCCATTTGCTTTTCCTGTTGAAGTTGTAGGGGCAATCCATTGAGCTGAACATACTGGGCCAATTTATCATCAGGACTAGTCTCTAGGTTCTCTTAGGCAATTGTAAGTACTTGCAAACTTGCTAACTGAGAATCCCTTGATCGTTTTTGGGGTCTGCTTCTGGTTCTTTTGGTAGGTATATCTCCTTTTTTTGGCACAAGACATCCTAAATATATATTAAAATCTCTCCAGCTGGCTCATCATAGTCCACAGAAGCAGTGTTTCTACTCCCATATTGCTGAACTCTTCGTGTTATTAGTAGTCCTCAGCTATCAGTAAATACAACAATCCTGTACAAAACTCTCATCTTATTTTTTATTCTTTCATTAATGATGCAGTACTTTCTGACCTTAACTAAGAATGAGATTGTAAACTGACCAGTAAATGCGAATCTTTATTCTAGACATATACTTTGTTTCACTATGATAGTCTAGTTAGTAAAACATTTGCAAAGCTGCTACGCCTGTAAAAATTCATTGATCAATCTTATTATCTCCCCAGCCTTCAGTGGTGAACAGTATCACAAGATACTTGATCTTCTCCATTATGTGCAAGGCAAAAACGCTTTTCTAGATAAATATTATATCCTCAGAATTACAGGTGCAATTCTCTCCACCAGTTCATCACATTCAAGTGGAAGAAACTTTTGGGTGTGTTGGAATCACACTGACTCCAGGAAGACAACAAGATTAGCAAACTGCATTAGGTTCCCATTCTAGGGGTTATTCCTTGTAGCAAGCTCGGCCAGTAAGTCTAACTTGATTTGACAAGTCATGCTTGTTTCAGATCCTCCAAAGAGGATTAGGGCAAGTTACACTTTGAAACTTTCGCTGAGGTTTCTCATACATTGGGAGTTTCATGAACTCGCAAGCCACAATACTACATTAGGCTTTACCTTCAGGATGATATGAATCAGGCTAAGAGATGAGGCTTAGTTGCCACAGTTACAATTTTTTTATAGCATATTTAATTTTGTGGTATTTCTTAGTTCATTAACAACATTACTGAAGTGGGAGCTCAACTACTACATATTGCTTTTAGACCACCATAATCATTAGAAATAAAACTGTTTTTTTTGGTACAGTATATATGTCATACCAATATTTGTATGTATCATATATATTAATAAAGGGTAATATACAGTGGTGTGAAAAACTATTTGCCCCCTTCCTGATTTCTTATTCTTTTGCATGTTTGTCACACAAAATGTTTCTGATCATCAAACACATATAACCATTAGTCAAAAATAACACAAGTAAACACAAAATGCAGTTTTTAAATGATGGTTTTTATTATTTAGGGAGAAAAAAATCCAAACCTACATGGCCCTGTGTGAAAAAGTAATTGCCCCCTGAACCTAATAACTGGTTGGGCCACCCTTCGAAGAAATAACTGTAATCAAGCGTTTGCGATAACTTGCAATGAGTCTTTTACAGCGCTCTAGAGGAATTTTGCCGCACTCATCTTTGCAGAATTGTTGTAATTCAGCTTTATTTGAGGGTTTTCTAGCATAAACTGCCTTTTTAAGGTCATGCCATAGCATCTCAATTGGATTCAGGTCAGGACTTTGACTAGGCCACTCCAAAGTCTTCATTGTTTTTCTTCAGCCATTCAGAGGTGGATTTGCTGGTGTGTTTTGGGTCATTGTCCTGTTGCAGCACCCAAGATCGCTTCAGCTTGAGTTGACGAACAGATGGCCGGACATTCTCCTTCAGGATTTTTGGTAGACAGTAGAATTCATGGTTCCATCTATCACAGCAAGCCTTCCAGGTCCTGAAGCAGCAAAACAACCCCAGACCATCACACTACCACCACCATGTTTTACTGTTGGTATGATGTTCTTTTTCTGAAATGCTGTGTTTCTTTTACGCCAGCTGTAACGGGACATTTGCCTTCCAAAAAGTTCAACTTTTGTCTCATCAGTCCACAAGGTATTTTCCCAAAAGTCTTGGCAATCATTGAGATGTTTCTTAGCAAAATTGAGACGAGCCCTAATGTTCTTTTTGCTTAACAGTGGTTTGCGTCTTGGAAATCTGCCATGCAGGCCGTTTTTGCCCAGTCTCTTTCTTATGGTGGAGTTGTGAACACTGACCTTAATTGAGGCAAGTGAGGCCTGCAGTTCTTTAGACGTTGTCCTGGGGTCTTTGTGACCTCTCAGATGAGTCGCTCTCGCTCTTGGGGTAATTTTGGTCAGCCGGCCACTCTTGGGAAGGTTCACCACTGTTCCATGTTTTTGCCATTTGTGGATAATGGCTCTCACTGTGGTTCGCTGGAGTCTCAAAGCTTTAGAAATGGCTTTATAACCTTTACCAGACTGATAGATCTCAATTACTTCTGTTCTCATTTGTTCCTGAATTTCTTTGGATCTTGGCATGATGTCTAGCTTTTGAGGTGCTTTTGGTCTACTTCTGTGTCAGGCAGCTCCTATTTAAGTGATTTCTTGATTGAAACAGGTGTGGCAGTAATCAGGCCTGGGGGTGGCTACGGAAATTGAACTCAGGTGTGATACACCACAGTTAGGTTATTTTTAACAAGGGGGCAATTACTTTTTCACACAGGGCCATGTAGGTTTGGATTTTTTTTCTCCCTAAATAATAACAACCATCATTTAAAAACTGCATTTTGTGTTTACTTGTGTTATATTTGACTAATGGTTAAATGTGTTTGATGATCAGAAACATTTTATGTGACAAACATGCAGAAGAATAAGAAATCAGGAAGGGGGCAAATAGTTTTTCACACCACTGTATACACTGATCAGCCACAGCATTAAAACCACTTGAACTCTTCGTCAAGTACCTCAAACAATTCCAGAATCATTTTTGCAGTGTGGCAGGATGCATTATCCTGCTGAAAGAGGCAGCTGTCCTCAGGAAATACCATTGCCATGAAGGGGTGTACATAGTCTGCAACAATCTTTAGATTGGTGGTATGTGTCAAAGTAACATCAACATGAATGCCAGGACCCAAGGTTTCCCAGCAGAACAATTGCCCAGAGCATCACACGGTCTCCACTGGCTTACCTTGTTCCCTAACCCTGGTGCCGTCTCTTTTCCCAGGTAAATTGCACACACACACACACACACACACACACACACACCCAGCTGTCCACATGATCTAAAAGAATACTTGATTCATCAGACCAGTTCTGATGCTCACATATCTATTGTACGCACTTTTGGCAGTGGACAGGAGTCACCATGAACACTTTGCCTAGTCTATGGCTAGGCAGCACCATACATGGCACACTGTAGTGTACTGTGTGTTCTTACTTCTTTTTCTTATGGCTAACATTATTTTTCAACAATTTGCGCTACAGTAGCTGTTCAGTGGGATCATGGGCAGGTGGGGGTAGCCTTTTTTTTTAGCTTGGGTGCTGGTGACCTTGTTGCTGGTCCTCTAGTTGTCCTTCCTTGAACCAATTTTAGAAGGGACTAACCACTCCATAAGACCTGCCATTTACAAATGCCCTGAGATGTCATCCAGCCATCACAATTTGGCCTTATACTAATTTGCTCAATTTCATATGCTTGCCCATTTTTCCACTTTCAAGAACTGACTGTTTTATTGCTGCCTAATACTGTATATCCCACCCTGTGCCTCTTCTAACAGGATAGTTAATGTTGCTCACTTCATCTGTCAGTGTTTTTAATGTTGTGGCTGATTGGTGTGTAACATTCATTCATTGCGCACCTCAATATATTATTGCACTTGACAAAATATTTTGTAATTAAGGATCGAGCAGTAAAATAGAAATATGAATTGCAAAAATGGGCAAGTATGGTCTGTTACTTGTACTAATTTACATACAGGTGTTTCTGGTTAGAGTCAATATTTAAAAAGCCAATTTGCTTTCCACAACATTGTTCGATCCATGGCAACTCCATTCTTGGAATGCCCTTATTTTTACTCTTAATACTCCTATCATTACAGCAAGCAATTTTAATTTATAGCTTATTTTTACTTTGGCTTTTTAACAGTAGACTAGAACGTTCAAAGTTATCTTGTATACAGTATTGACATTTATATGACTGCTTGTCCAATTATGTAAAGCTGTAATCTTGGCATGTCTTAAACTCCCTGCCCAACCCCGCATTCCATAGTCTTAATAATACTCCACTAACATACTTAAATGCCTTCCCAATGTATCTTCTGTTGAAACGTAACCTGTCATGGTGGAACTGGTCCCATCGGTTCCAGAAGGAATCTCAGTGTCTCATAAACCTATGCCTATCTATTCTATACTAAGATTTGAGCCAAGTGTTAAACGTTCTAATCTGATTAGTTTCTTGTGAACTTGTGTGTACCACAGGCACAAGTTCAAAGCATATCCACATTGTCAGTTATGCACCTAACTTTGGCACCTAACTCTTTAAATTTTAATTGGAGAATGTACAGCCTGCCCTTAACCATATGTCTTCTATTACAACATGGACAATGACAACTGAATACACTTCCACTCTGGCCAAGAGCCAATCCAGTCCTCCAGGGAGAAGTCCTACTTGCTTACACCACAAAGCCAACATGGTGGTTTGCGACTCTTCTTATCTGGAGTATACCAGTATCTCAGTCCTACTAATGAATGAGTCCCCAGCTATCATTGCTCATGTCTTTTTGGTGGCTGGTTTTGAGGTGACCCATTTTGAGCTCCTCTTTCCTATCTGTTACCTCGGTGTTATCAGATTCACCATCCAGCTCTGCAAGGTCCTTAAAAGAGATGGAACCTCAAACTCTGAAGTTGATGTCTTCGGACAGCTGCACTTCTTGCCTGGTGAGTGCATCTGACTGTCTCTTCCTGCACTTCTTTTGAGGGTACTCATTATCTCCCTAAAGAGAACCATGGAAAGAACTGCAAATTCAAGGAAAATGTTGACCTTGACTGGAAATATTTTCTGAAAATATTCTGTGAGATCTGGTATACCATTTCCAAGTATTTGTTTTTATATATATATATATATATATATATATATATATATATATATATATATATATACATATATATATATATATATATATATATATACACACACACACACATAGAGAGAGTAAGTTTTATTAGTCATTGCATTTACACAGTGTACTGTTGTATCTGTCATTCAGATTTTTTAATTTCCCACATTACAGAGCTCTTTGTTTTGCACATTTTTGCTACTTTTTTTTATTTATTGTAATTTGATAACCTTTAGTGTAGAGTTTTTGTTACACCAAGTAAGTTCTTTTTTATTTTAAGAAATGAACTGAATACACTTGTTACTTTTAAATTAAAGTGTAGCCCCTGTGTAGTTTGAGCTTTGAAGGTATTTTTTTATTTTTTGGACTATGTTAAATAATTCACTGTATTTTTCTAGGTAATTTTTTATTATTGTATTTTTGGTGGTGGGTAACACTGGTGCCTCAAACTTCCTGGTTAATTTTGTTGGCAGCTGTAAATTATCCCAGTGTGAATGAGTTTTCCTGCATTCATTCCTGAATTGCACTTGATACTACCAGGATAGTCATAAACCCATCATCAGTACTCTAATTATATTGAGCAGTTCTGGAAAAAAATGAATGAATAAATTAATTTTTGTTATTCAAGAATTTTAAGAAGTTATTTTTTAAATATAATGTATAATTATATTTATAATATATAATCTAGCATTTATAAGTTGTTTTTCTTTTATTTACATGTACAGTCTTTGCAAGTAAGCTAGTCTTGCACTTTTAACTGTACATTTCTTTATTCTGTAAAAATAATTTTTGGGTTTAATTGAATAGAAAATATACATAGACTATATATAGATTTGGACTCTAGTTTTTGAAGAAGCACAAAAAAATTAATATTTAAGCACATATAATGTTTTATGTGACATTAAATGTCTTGAATTATTTTGCCTTTTTATGTAATGTTTTTATAAGCTGAAAATCTAATTTGAAGAATAAGGTTTTATGACCAAGTCTAAAATGAATTAATGTTTAAGTACAAAGATCAATTTAATGAAAGAAGTCTTGGTAATGAGCAATATGTGGAATTTCTTTGGAGGCCATTTTATATTGGTAATGCTAGTTTTAGTGCTTGATAAGGTGTTAAAGGATATTATATGAGTGGTTATTATGCTGTCATCAGTTATGGTAAAAGATTATTCCTTCACTTTCCTTTTAATGCATTCTGTTCTTCTAAAGCAACTTCAGCTGTGTCAGCTTTTAATTCTCACGCTCTAGAATCTCTGCCTGTGTAACAGCTGAGGTGGCAGAATTACTGGGAGATGCCATTTCACACCAGCTGTGGTGATTCTTTTGTTAAGGGATTTCAGATACGTGGAAAACTGACTGCATACCAAAGTCTGCTCTGCTTAGAGCTCAGGCCTTGGAACTGAAATTAATTCTGACCAGATGTAGTGGATTTCATAATGATAATCTTAAATATCATTCAAAGAAATCTGTAGACTTTTTTTTTATTTTGCTTCATAGTGCATATTGCTTTACTTAGTTAAGACTCTCAAACCAGTTATATTTGGGTTCAGGGTTCCCAAAATAATAATTCATGAATAGTTTGAATATGTCTTTAAATGTTCCAAGCCTGACCTTTGTCGAAATATTTTTTACACTTTGTAGATTAAAATATAATTGAAAAGTTGGTTCCTCAGCCCAAGTGTGCATTTGAATAAATTATTCTATACAACATGTATAACAATGACAAAATTACTAGAATGCAAATTAGTTTGTTTCATTCTCTTTAGTTAAATGCTCAGTTGTCTTCTAATTTAGAAAAAATGATTGTTAGCCCATACATATTCATAAATTGGTAATGCCAGGAAAAAAGCTAAAAAAAATATTTTTTCTTTAAAAAGATTTGTATGATAGACTACTTGCATTGCAGCATATTTCTCAAGTATATTGCAGACATGAAACCCTGCCTTTTAAGCTATTGAAAACATTTTAGAATTGTTCTTGTGCAGTGACTAGCTTGCAGTTAATTCCATATTCTACAATTTTGAAAAACTAGTGTGATTATCTATACTAATAAAAGGCAAAGCCCTCACTGACTCACTGACTCACTGACTGACTGACTGACTGACTCACTCACTCACTCACTGACTGACTCACTCGCTGACTGACTCACTCATCACTAATTCTCCAACTTCCCGTGTAGGCAGAAGGCTGAAATTTGGCAGGCTCATTCCTTAAAACTTACTTACAAAAGTTGGGTAGGTTTCATTTTGAAATTCTACGCGTAATGGTCATAACTGGAACGTATTTTCGTCCATATATACTGTAATAGAATGCAGCTCGATAGCCGTGGGAGGCGGAGTTTCGTATAAAAGCATTTAACCAATCACATTTCAGCCATCATTTGTTGCCAGGCAGAGAGGCTTTCACAATCTGTTGTGGAGGCACTCTAACAGAGAATAAATGTCGATTAACCTGTTGCTTCAACCAATCAGATTTTGAGTTGGTGTCAGTAGGGCCCTTTAGCAGGCGTACGGCAACGTCCCCGTATTCAGACACATTGATTGGATAGAAGCTGATATGAGGAACTCTACGAGGCCATTGAACGCACCGCAAACGCTCCGAGCGAAAGATCGTCACATGCACTACGGCCAACTCCATGGCAGGATTATGGACAATATTATTTGACAGACACAGACCAGATTTCCAGATGGGGCAGCTGTTCACATTGGTATATTTGGCTGTGAGCATTCCTGTGTAAACTGCTTCTGTCGAGCGGACATTTTCAGCACTAAAGCAAAATCAAACTTATGCCAGAAATACCATAGGGCGGGTTCACCTTTCAGCATTAGCTTCGATGGCAATAGAAGGTGAGTTTTTGATGGAACTGAAGCGCACAGATAATCCGTACGACAGAGTAATTGAACTGTTTTTGAGGAAAGAGAGGACGATGGATTTTGTTTACAAATAATTATGTGTGTCACGGCTGTGGCTGCAGTAGAAAGGAACTTGTTCATCCCTGGTTTGTCTATAAAATAAAGGCATTTATTGCGGCTACATGAGATATATATATATACAGTGGTACCTTGGTATACATCTGCTTTGGAATAAGTCCTGTTTGGACACGAAAAATTTTGCTTGGTATACGACCTTTGTTTGGAGTACGACTCGCGTGCTAACCTTGTTTACCTCTCTCGAGACAAAGCCACGACTGCCCACGAGCGTTAGTGCGCCAGTTGCTAGCATTCAGTGAACAACCCGCTATAACTCTCTTTGGACTTTCACAAGTGTGATATAGCGGGTCCACAGCTCCTGTCAAAGTCCAGCAAAAAAAGCAGCGGGGCACCAGGTAAAAAGGCACCAGGCTTCTTCTTGTTTTTTTTTTTTATTTTTAAAGAATGCCTCCTGCTGTATTTTAACTTCGTTGTTTTTAAGAAGACTTTTTTCTATTGTTTTTAACCTCCACATTTCACTTCTGATTTTATGGATTACTAGCAAAATACCGGCTTCGCAGCGGCGAAGTACTACTGCATTAAAATTTTTATTAAGAAGAAAATTAAACCCTTTTAAACTGAGGGAAAATATGCCAATAATTATTTGTTAAGGATCTCTTTGTGTGCCACGTTGTCAGTTCGGCCCTCCGGTTGTAACATGACCAAGCTGTGCGCTGAGCTTACTCTTGAGCATGCAACTTACAGTTGGCCATGTGAACAGTAATCTTGTCTCAAATCTCATAGCTTGGATTGCTGCTGTCATAATCGGTTTGAGTTTCATGGTTTGTTTCAATTACGACAGTATTAGCAGGATTTGTTGTGTTGAAGTGACATTCGGCATTTGTCAAGCGTTGTAAGCACACAACCAGTTTCATCGATAAAATCACATCCAGCTTTTGAGAGTTTAAACATTCATAAACATCAAAGTGTCCACTACTGAAATCGTCACTTGTGATTCTAAGATGTTTAAGAGGTATTGGTGTTTGTCGAAAGGTGTAAAATATTTGGCTATTTCGGTACACTTGAAAGCGACAACCGAACAATTCAGCGGCAGCCATCAACTCACATACAGAACCATAGGTGAAGGGCTTAAGCATTTCACTCTTCTAGTGCTCCTGTGTAGTATAATTATCTCCTGTACCGTCATCAGTCCACACCTTGAACCTGTCCCAGTCATTCAATACATAAGACACAATGTTCCTCCGGATATCAAGAGTGAGCCTGATATGGCTGTGCAATATGTAACAAAGAGAATGGAAAAGGTAGGTGGTATCTCCGGGCATGGAAACCACTCGGTAAGTGACAGTTCTTTGATCGATAGAATTTCTTGAATATGGGCCCATAAGTAACAAAGACTGTTGAAAAGTTCAATATGGCGGCCGACAGTGGCATCATACCACCGAAATAAGTACGTACATTGGTTTCAGTTAGTGCAGGGAAGCCGCCTACCAAATTTCGAGAAGATGGGGCCATAAATAGGAAAGTTCAACATGGCGGACGTTGTTGACCGTTATGACCATTACGCGTAGAATTTCGAAATGAAACCTGCTTAACTTTTGTAAGTAAGCTGTAAGGAATGAGCCTTGCAAATTTCAGCCTTCTACCTACACAGGAAGTTGGAGAATTAGTGACGTTGGAAAGTTCAATATGGCGGCTGACAGTGGCGTCATACCACCGAAATAAGTATGTACATTGGTTTCGGTTAGCACAGGGAAGCCGCCTACCAAATTTCGTGAAGATGGGGCCATGAATAAGAAAGTTCAATATGGCGGACGTTGTTGACTGTTATGACCGTTACACGTAGAATTTCGAAATGAAACCTGCTTAACTTTTGTAAGTAAGCTGTAAGAAATGGGCCTGCCAAATTTCAGCCTTCTACCTACACGGGAAGTTGGAGAATTAGTGATGTGTGGAAAATTCAATACGGCGGCCGACAATGGCGTCATACCACCGAAATAAGTACGTACATCGGTTTTGGCTAGCGCCGGGAAGCCACCTACCAAATTTCGTGAAGATGGGGTCAGCCTTCTAACCACACGGAAAGTTTGAAAATTGGTGACGTTGGAAAATTCAATATGGGGGCCGACACTGGTGTCATACCACCGAAATAAGTACGTACATCGGTTTTGGTTAGCGCAGGGAAGCCGCCTACCAAATTTCGTGAAGATGGGGCCATAAATAAGAAAGTTCAACATGGCGGACGTTGTCGACCGTTATGACCGTTACGTGTAGAATTTCGAAATGAAACCTGCTTAACTTTTGTAAGTAAGCTGTAAGGAATGAGCCTGCCAAATTTCAGCCTTTTACCTACACGGGAAGTTGGAGAATTAGTGATAAGTGAGTCAGTGAGTGAGTGAGTGAGTCAGTGAGGGCTTTGCCTTTTATTAGTATAGATTTATTGGAACTTTGGAGACTGCACTTTAATTTGAACACCTTGTTTTGTTAATTGTTTTAATAAAAGCACTTTGCACTTTTTCACCTTCCCCTTGCTTTACCGATGAGGTTAGCAGTGAGGCACATTACCGACAGTTAGGGTTCAAGGGCTCCCCGGCAGCAGATGGGAGCATACAGCAAACCTGCATCGTCACAATGTGATTTTGTGTTTTTTTTTCATGTAAATTTGAACTGATTGTTGAAAAGTATGAAGGTGGCATGCGTATCCGGGGCATGGCTGTTGCATACCGTTTGCCGAGAACAACGGTATCTACGATTGTGAAAAACAAAGATGTTATTAAAAAGTAAAGTGAGGTAAAATTTTCATTTATTTCATCTAATTGCTTTTGTATTTATGTATTTTAGTATTAAGCAGTGTTTAAATTATTTTATCCAACCCCATCAATGTATAATATGCCAATAGCAATAGGATTTTTTTTTTCATGGGAATGGATTAATCATTTTCCCATTATTTCTTATGGGAAAAATTTGTTTGGTATACGTGTGTATGTATATGTTTGTATATGTATGTGTATATATGTATATATGTGTATATATGTATATATGTATATATGTATATATATATATATAAAATGTGTGTGTGTGTATATATATATATATATATATATATATATATATATATATATATATATATATATATATATATATATATATATATATATATATATATATATACGGACACGGATACAGACAGACGGACACCGGTTTCTCACCCAACGCACCCATTTTATTTACAGTTTATTTACAGTTGCGCTCACGTGCACTCCCCAGTGCCTCTTGCACCGTTCCCCCAATGTCCAGGCCTTACAATGCCTCTCTCTCTCTCTTCTGGTCGCCTCCAGTCCTCTCTCCAGCTCCGTCTCTCTGCCACCTGACTTCCGCCAATGACTGGAGGGAGGCGGCCCCTTAAGTATTAACCCTGATGGGCTCCAGCTGCTTCCCGGCACTCCCCCTTGGACACACCCCTGTGTGGCGGTAGTGCCGGCTGTGCACCCGAAAGCCGTCTGGGTGTCTCCTGTCTTCTTCCCTCCAGCACTTCCTGCTGTGGCGGAAGTGCTGGGCTCCTGGGTTCCTCAGGCACTGGGGCGTCGCCTGGCGTTGGCCACGGGTCCCTACAGGGCTGGGTACCCGAGGCCCCCAACATAACCAGGACGGACGCCCCCTTGCACAATCCACAAAATATATATATATATATATATATATATATATATATATATATATATCTATATATATATCTATATATATATATATATATATATACACTGCTCAAAAGAATTAAAGGAACACTTTTTAATCAGAGTATAGCATAAAGTCAATGAAACTTATGGGATATTAATCTGGTCAGTTAAGTAGCAGAGGGGTTGTTAATCAGTTTCAGCTGCTGTGGTGTTAATGAAATTAACAACAGATGCACTAGAGGGGCAACAATGAGATGACCCCCAAAACAGGAATGGTTTAACAGGTGGAGGCCACTGGCATTTTTCCCTCCTCATCTTTTCTGACTGTTTCTTCACTAGTTTTGCATTTGACTACAGTCAGTGTCACTACTGGTAGCATGAAGCGATACCTGGACCCTACAGAGGTTGCACTGGTAGTCCAACTTCTCCAGGATGGCACATCAATACGTGTCATTGCCAGAAGGTTTGCTGTGTCTCCCTGCACAGTCTCAAGGGCATGGAGGAGATTCTAGGAGACAAGCAGTTACTCTTGGAGAGCTGGAGAGGGCCATAGAAGGTCCATAACCCATCAGCAGGACCAGTATCTGCTCCTTTGGGCAAGGAGGAACAGGATGAGCACTGCCAGAGCCATACAAAATGACCTCCAGCAGGCCACTGGTGTGAATGTCTCTGACCAAACAACCAGAAAGACTTCATGAGGGTGACCCAAGGGCCCCATGTCCTCTAATGGGCCCTGAGCTCACTGCCCAGCAGCATGCAGCTTGATTGACATTCGCCATAGAATACCAGAATTGGCAGATGCACCACTGGTGCCCTGTGCTTTTTACAGATGAGAGCAGGTTCACCCTGAGCACTTGCCAGAAGTGAGAGGGTCTGGAGAAGCCATGGAGAACATTATGCTGCCTGTAACATCATTCAGCATAAGCAGTTTGGTGGTGGGTTAAAGATTGTCTGGGGAGGCATATCCATAGAGGGTCACACAGACCGCTACAGGCTTGACAAAGGCACCTTGGCTGCCATTAGGTATCAGGATGAAATCCTTGGACCCATTGTCAGATCCTATGCTGGTACAGTGGCTCCTGGTGCACGACAATTCCTGGCCTCATGTGGTGAGAGTATGCAGGCAGTTCCTGGAGGATGAAGGAATTGATACCATTGACTGGCCACCACACTTTCCTGACCTAAATCCAATAGAACACCTCTGGGACATTATGTTTTGGTCCATCCAATGCCACCAGGTTGCACCTCAGGCTGTCCAGGAGCTCAGTGATGCCCTGGTCCAGATCTGGGAGGAGATCCCCCACAACACCATCTGTCATCTCATTAGAAGCATGCACCGATGTTGTCAGGCATGTATACAAGAACACAGTGGCCATACAAAGTGCTGCGTACAATTTTGAGTTGCTGCAATTAAATTTTGGCAAAATGGACTAGCCTGCCACATAATTTTTCACTCTGATTTTTGGGCGTCTTTGAATTCAGGGCTCTGTAGGTTGATCATTTTCATTTCCATCAAATGATGTGGCATCCTTTCGTTCCTAACACATTACCCAGTCTATATCAGTATAGATATCCAGGAGGATTTCTTTTTCCCATTGAGACCTGATGTGTTTTCAAAGTGTTCCTTTAATTTTTTTGAGCAGTTTATATATATATATATATATATATATATATATATATATATATATATATATATATATATATATATATATTAGGGATGCACCGAATGTTCGGCAACCAAAATTATTCGGCCGAAAATAGCCAAAAAAAGCACTTGCGGTGTTCAGCCGAATAAGTAAAAAGGCAGAATAAATTTTGCGAACAATGACGCTTTTAATGACGCGATCAAATAGTAACCCGCGTAGAGTGAGAGGCGCGCGCTTTATGCAGCAAAAATGTCAGCAGTGTGGAAGCACTTTAAAGCGTCAGAGAAAGAGGTAAAAACGGCCATTTGCAGACACTGTTCTGCTGAATTGTCCAGAGGGGGTGCATCTGCAAAAATGTACAGCACTTCAAGTTTAATTTATCACTTAAAATCAAGACACCCCGAACATCATGCAGAGTATGAGAAAGACATGGCGGCGGCTACAGCAACAGCAGCAGCGAAAAGGAAAGTAGCTCCTCCCAGTCCTAGGACACCCACTCCATCTGTGGCTGACTTCTTAGAAAAGGCAAAAAAGTTTGCCAATGACAGTGCCAAAGCTAAAGGTATTACTAAAAGGATAATAGAATTCATCTCATTGGATGATCAACCATTCTCTGTTGTAGAGGATGTTGGATTTCACAGGCTTATAGACCATATTGAGCCCCGTTACACCATGCCTAGTAGCCGGCATTTCTCAGACGTGTGCTTACCTGAGATGTATAACGTCGTTTCAACTCGCGTCCATGAGCTCTTGGCTACAGATATTGCAGCCCTCAGCTTCACGACTGATATTTGGAGCTCGGATGTGAGCCCCACCAGTATGCTGAGTTTAACTGCGCAGTGGATCGACACAGATTTCAAGCTACAAAAGATTGTGCTTCACTCACAAGAGTTTAGAGGGTCCCATACAGCTGTAGCCATATCAGGCGTTCGCCAACATGTTTGACACTTGGCGTATCGACCGATCTAAAGTGCATGCGGTAGTCAGTGACAACGCAAGAAATATGGCTAAAGCCATGGAAGATAGTGATCTGAAAGGCATACGTTGTATGGCACACACAATTCAACTGGCGGTCAACGAGAGATTGTTGAGTCAGCGCAGTATAGCAGATGTGATAGCGATAGGCAGGAAAATTGTTGGCCATTTTAAACATTCACCGCTTGCCTATGCGCGCCTACAATCTATCCAAGAACAGTTCGGAACGCCACAAAAACGTTTCCAACAAGATGTGAGCACAAGGTGGAACAGTACATATTATATGCTGGAAAGCCTTTTTGCGCAAAAGCGAGTCTTGGCTACATACATAGCAGATCATGACCTGCCCGCGACATTCACCGCATACCAGTGGGTGTTAATCGAGAACGTTCTCTCTCTTCTCGCCCCCTTTGAGCAGATAACACAAGAGATAAGCTCATCTGATGCATCTGTGGCAGACGTCATACCTTTACTTGCAGCACTAAAGCGTCTTTTAAACAAAGAGGCTGAAACAGACCACGGAGTTAAAACAACTAAAAGTGCGCTCTTGGAAGCTGTCAGCACACAATTTAGTCAGGCGGACTCAGAACCCCTGTACTGCATCGCACTGTGCTTGATCCACGATATAAAGATCATTACTTGGATGTGGGGAAAAAGCTGCGCACACGAGAAATGATCCAGGCCGAGTTGGATTTGGGAAAGCCGCTAGGTAATGGAGACGATCAGGTGATGCACAGCGCAGGAGATGAAAACAGCGCAGAGAGTAAACGGGCTCGTACTACAGATGAGCCGCGCACAGTCTCGCTGTCTGACATGTTCGATGAGATCCTCCAAGAGAATAACCCATTTGCAAGACAGAGGACAAGCTCAACCGCTCAACAGTTAGATGGTTATCTCTCAGAAGTCCCCATCCCCAGGAGCAATAACCCTCTCAAATTTTGGAGGACCAATCAAGGCCGCTTTCCCGACCTGGCACAGATGGCACGCAGGTAGGCTACTTCTATGGGAAATTTAATTTAAGATTTTATTTATATTTTGGATTATGGTAACACTTTATAAGTAGTTTCTATTTTTAACATTAACTAACAATGAAAAACCCTTATTAAAAGCATTTATTAATCTTAATGTTAACATTTACTAATACAGTATTAAAACTAAGTATCACATTTTTAATTTTTGAATTAAAAGTATCAAAAGTGGTAGGCCTATTTGTTAAAATTGTTAATGCACTTATACTAACATGAACTAAATATTTTTTATTATCTTACATTAACGAAGATTAATAAATACCATAACAAATGTATTGCTCATTGTTAGTTAATGCAATAATGTTAACAAAAGGAAACATTGTAAAGTGTTACTACCTATATTTTATATTATGTATTTTGTGAAAATGTAACTATTTTCAGTGTAGTAAAATAGTAGGCCTACACTGGTTTTCAACCATTTCATTATCTTGAAGACATTGTTCGTTTTGAAATGAGCAACTGTCAGAAAACTGCAATAAAAATTTCAACTATTCTGCAGGTACTTGTCTGCTCCATGCACAAGCACCGACAGCGAGAGACTGTTTAGTGCTGCATCTCATGTCATCGATGAGACGAGGAACCGACTTTCATGTGAGAAAGCAGAGAAGCTACTTTTCATAAAGAAGAACCTTTTCCTGAAGAAGTAGGCTAAGTAGGCTTATGTCTAGGACAGTTATTCATTTTTTGTGGGTTCATCCACATTTTTTGCACTATTCAATGCACATTTGTTGTTGTAGACATACAGAGTTACATTCTTTCAGTAGTCCGTTATAGGCCTAACATAGGCTATTCAAGAAGGGGTGCTTCAAAGATATCCAAATAAAAATATTTTTTTATTTTACTAATTTATTTATTTTAAGTTATATTGTGCTTTGTTTGTATAATATCTGCTGGAATGTTAAAAAAAATATATTCAGTGTTAAATAAATATTTTGAAATTGTATTTTTGTTATTTGATTTATTTCTCTGAAAAGCAACACAAAATAGTAAAAAGCAAATTTTTACTATTTAATTATTGTAATGGTGAAAAATTTGGCAAAATAAATGGAAAAAAAATGCGAAACACCGCGTTCGGTATTCGGCCTTCGGCCAAGCATTTCATTTCTGTGCATCCCATATATATATATATATATATATATATATATATATATATATATATATATATATATATATATATATATATATATATATATATATATATATATATATATTGGTGTTAGAACAAATTGCAGTTTGCATATCATCATTGTTATTGCAATGCCAGTGAGTGTCATTAGTCAATAATGAAATTATTTATTTTCTTTAGCAATAAGATAATTGTCTTTTTGAAGCACCAATAATTAAATAATACCAATTAAATCACCTCAAATACCTACACAACATAGGAATTGGTACATTTTTTGATGATGTCTGCCTTAAATTAACAGAATTGTACACAGAGAATAATAATAATAATAATAAATAATAATACATTTTATTTATATAGTGCCTTTCCCATGCTCAAGGCACTTCACAGAGTTTAAGAGAGAACAGCAGGGTATACAGTATATAGCATTGTACAAACTAAATAAATAAATAAAGAAGATTAAGACAGTAAATTCAGAGAAAAGCCTAACAGACAACACAATTGATGGTCTAGCACACACACACAGGTTATATGAGCATCTTGACAGAGAGGTAAACTGAGAGAAGGGTAATAAACTCAAATAAAGCTAAAAGACTTACTGAACAGATGAGTTTTAAGTTGTTTTTAAAGGAATTCATGGAGTCAGCTGATCTGATTAATTTCAGTAGGTCATTCCAGAGTCTGGGTGCTATACAGCTGAAGGCCCTGTCACCCATGGAGTGAAGATTAGTGTGGGGCACAAAAGGATTGCCAGAATCAGAGGACCTTACTGGGCGGGCAAGCATATAGTGATGGAGAAGATCACTGATGTAGTTTGGTGCGAGGTTATTTAAGGCTTTGTAGGTTATTAGTAGGATTTTATATTCGATTCTGTAAGAAACAGGGAGCCAGTGAAGACAGAGCAGGGTGGGTGTGATGTGCTCACTGCTGCTGGTTCGAGTAAAGACTCTTGCAGCCTAGTTTTGAATAAGCTGGAGCTGTGATATAAAATTAGAAGGGACACCTGCCAACAGCAAGTTACAATAATCGATGTGGAATGTGATAAAAGCATGGACAAGTTTCTCCGCATTAGAAAAGTAGAGGAAAGAGCGAACATGGGATATGTTACGGAGGTGAAAGTAAGAAAGTTTCTTAATGTGATTTATGTGGGTGGAATAAGAAAGGGAGGAATCAAAAATGACACCAAGATTCTTTGCAGTGTAGGCAGGTCTGATGAGATCACCGCCAAGACGCCAAAATGGACTGGGAAAGTGGAACAGTGGTCACCCCTGCACAGAATCTGCTGCTACTTCTTTTTATTAATTAAATCTATAGTTAGCCCTTCAATATTGTGAGGCCTTAAAAATACAGTGCCTTTGCTTCTATTTTATCACTGCACCAAACATGGGAATACAATCATTTTGTCCTATTTATGTTTGAGAAAGGGTGGTAAGTAGCAATATTTTCTCATGGATTCAATGTCTGAGGTTTGAGTCCTGCAGCTGGTTATTGTCCATGTAGAGTCTGTATGTTCTCCTTGTGTTTCTGTGGGTTATGCTAGTTAGGTGTACTTAACTGTCAGTGAAGCTATTGGATGTACTGGCACCCTAAGCAAAAAGAATGATCATACCTAGTAACAATTTTAAAAGTATTTTATCTGTGCCATTAATACACTACAACCATAATTACGGTGTAAATGTTTTAATCTAGCTTCAGCATGAAGTTTGACAGATTAAATATAGTAATGTTCCATCTAAAGCTACTATTACTAAATGTTTTAAAAAGTTTAAAGTTATTTATATGCATTTCTTCATGTGGTTTCGAAGGTCACCATAGGAATTAAAGTTAATAATTAAAGCAGAAATGTAGTGTATTAGGTAAAAAGGTTAGCGAGTTGCTAATTTATTATTGACTTTGTTTAACAGTAGAGGAAAAAGGTGACTAGTGGATCAAAGTGAGTTTCTAAATTTCTGCGGCAAATGCCAATATAATTGATTTTTGTAGGAAAGGCAAGTCCAGTTCATAAATGTAGTATGAGTGACAGTTTAATCTAGATGTTCATGCTGTCCTTGGTCTCCCTGATGGCCTTATTAATACACTTGTCTGAAGGGGAATCGATCTTGAAGGCAGAAGTTTTGGCTGCAGAGCAAGGGCACTGGGAAAAAAAAAAAAAACTGGATACATGCTAATACAACATTACATTTAAATGCTTGTACTTGCTTGCTTTTGTAAATATTGTAACTGCCAAAAGTTTAAATCACCTTTTCTAACGTTTAGCTTTGGATTTATTAAATTCATCAAGTAATAGTATAAGGTAGTTCCATGGCAAAATGGAAAAGCTGCTACTTCACAGATTGATGTCTTACTACAGTATTTTGATGTATGCATGTTCTCTGTCTTCTCATATCTGTTCACTTTGTGGTGTCCAGTTTTAAATGACTTGAAGGTATACTATTAAATTGAGTGGCAATCTAAAATTGATCCTATGAATGAGGCAGTACATATTAGTATACTCTACTGCTTACTGGTAATCTAGCTCTTGCTTTGAATCCATAGCTGCATGCAAGGTTCTGGTTTATTACTGTATGTCCCTAAAAAAACAAGTACAGAAAATGGATTGATGCATAAGTTAATTAATCATTTCTGATAATTTCATGATTAAGTTCTCATTATATTCCATCCTTCACAGTATCCCACACTTTAAATTGCTATACAAAGCTTACTGTACAAACTGATCACTATATTTAAAAGTTAAGAAATAGAGGTGGGAAATTGTTTAGAAAGACAAACACCAGTTTATATAACGGTCCCACAATTGATACTGCATATCAGGACAAAATCCAAGCCATGAACTCCAAGGAACTCTTTATAGACCTCAAATTTGGTGAAACACATTAGGGGTCAATGGCAGTGTATGATTTTTAGTATAGAAACAGTTCACCAGCTGTTTTGTGTGTGTAGGTGCACTGTGTTGTGAAGCTGTGCAGCCACGGGATGTTCAGTAGGGAAGCAAGCTGATAGCTTGTTACGTGTAAGCACAAGCAGCTCGGCTCTTCTCCATTGACATTCCGCTGGTTGTTAGGTTGAGCACCTGTGCCCACAAAGTCTAAAAGGCGCCTGGGGAATAAGGAGCGGGAAGGAGAGAGAGGGAAAAAAGGATCATGATAGAGCCTGTGCAGTAGAGAGGAGACATGTTGGCCAGGGAGGAAACCCCATGTGGAGCAGCAGCACTCTGTGGGTAGGGTCACTCCTGCTGAACATGGCATAGGAAAAGGAGTGGCCAATCACTCTGGAGGAGGTCTCATGAACACTGAGGGATGGCAGTGGGACATGAGAGATGTGGACAGATGCACTGGGGCTCCAGTTTTGGAGGGAACCGATCTTGGCTGTGTTTTAAATCTTGATTTTGACTTAATAGTGAATTATTTATTTATTAGAATTATAACCTCCACAGATACGCTGTTTTAATATGGATTATTTTTTTATTTATTTGTTGAAGACAGTACCACACTTTAGTTTGGATGCTGCCTTGATTATTGTTTGAAAATAAAAGGCACTGACCACTTTATATCATACCTTTGCTTGTTATTCCTCAGTTCATGACTATCAATGACCTAGTTTCAAGAGAACTATTCTAGCTACAATCAACCTGGGATTCACAGACACAGATCAGAGCAAGGGTATGAAACCCTCTCCAGTTCTTTGAATGTTTCAAGGAGCACAGTGGCCTCATGTTGTGAAATAGAAGAAGTCTGGAACAACCAAACCACTGGGCAAGAAGGACCATGATTAGGGATCTAACCAAGGACCCATGGTTACTCTTAACATTCAGAATGATTCAGAAGTCATCTGCTGGGAGAGGTGAACCAATTGGAAGGACAACCATGAATCAGGCATTTATTGTAGAGTGGCTAGATGAAATGTACTTGAGTAAAAGTTTGCCAAATGGCATTTAAAGGATTCTGAGAGCATGAGAAAAAAATTGTCTGATGGGACAAAAATTGAACTGTTTGAGCAGAACTCCATGCACTATGTCTGGTGAAGACCAGGCACTACACATTGCCTACCTAATACCATCCCTACAGTTGACGCATGATGGTGGTAGCATCAGGCTATGGGGGTGCTTCTTGATAACACGAAGAGGAATAGTAGTCAGAATTGAGAGGATGAATGCAGCTAAAAACACAGAGGACCTTAAAGAAAGCCTGCTCTCCAAAGTACACACAAGTTCAGACTGGGGCAATGACACAAAGCATACAGTTAAGACAATGCTGACAATAAGAAACATCTCACTTTTAATGGAAACTAGTTCATTCAAAGTAAAACAAAGCCCTCATCAAGAAATAAAGTTCCTATACACTCCAATCAACTTAATGTCCAATTTAAATGGAAAACATGCTTCAGTTATATTGTTGTACATTAATTTCCAAGGGTGCCAACAATTGTGGCTCATGTGTTTTTGTTAAAAATATTTATTTCTTGATGAGGAAGAGGATCCTCCAATTTGCCTCTCACTGAGATTGCACAAGTGGAGAACCAGTTGAGGGATGAACTTCTCCAGGCTGCTGTTAAGGCTGTCCTCCTGATATTGCAAGCAATCTTTGCTTCTATTTGGGAGACTTGCATCATCCCAACTGACTGGAAAATGGGACTTGTCATCCCTATCTGGATCGCCTGAATTGTGGCAACTACAGGGGGAATAACCCTGCTCTCTGTGCCATGTAAGTTCCTTGCTAGGGTCATCCTCGATAGGATCCGTGATCACTTGCTCACCTACCAGCGACCAGAACAGTCTGGTTTTACACCTAAGATGTTTAACATCGACCACGTCCTGGCATTGAGGGTTCTCATGGAGCGCAAACACGAATATCGGCAGAGTTTCTTTGCAGCATTTGTCGATTTTTGCAAAGCGTTCAACTTAGTTGATCGATCTGCCCTGTAGGACATCCTCAGGATTCGCGGGATCCCCTTGAGGTTGCTGGATATCATGGCCGTCCTATACACTGGTACTGCTAGTGCTGTGCAGAGTGGAGGCAGAACCTCTGTGTTTTTCCCAGTTGATTCTGGGGTTCGTCAGGGATGTGTTCCTGCATCTACTCTGTTCAATGCTTGTATGGACTGGGTGTTGGGCAAGGTCGTGGGGTCCAGCGGTTGTGGGGCATCTGTTGGTGAAGAAAGATTCATGGATCTTGACTTTGCTGATGATGCTGTGATCTTCATAGAGTCAATGGAAGCTGTGATCGGGTGTGCTTGAGAGACTGAGCGAGGAGTCTGAGTGTCTGGGCTTGTGAGTGTCCTGGATAAAAACCAAGATCCAGGCCTTTAATGACCTCAGCAGTGTGTCTGTCTGCAGAGAGTTTGTTGACCTTGTCAACAGGTTTACTTACCTTGGCACTGACATTCATGTCTCTGGTGACTCTTCCTATTAAGTCGGTAGATGGACTGGGAGAACATGGAGGGTCATGAGGTCACTGGAAAGGGATGTGTGGCACTCCTGATATCTATGCAAAAGGAGAAAGGTCCAAGTCTTTAGAGTCCTGGAGCTTCCGGTCTTGCTACATGGTTACGAGACATGGACTCTATCCAGTGACCTGAGACGAAGACTGGACTCCTTTGGTACTGTGTCTCTCCGGAAAATCCTTGGGTACCGTTGGTTTGACTTTGTGTCGAATGAGCGGTTGCTCATGGAGTCCCAAATGAGGCACATTACCTGCATTGTGAGGGAGCATCAGTTACGACACTATGGCCATGTGGTGCGTTTCCTCGAGGATGATACAGCTTGTAAGATCCTCATTGTTGGGCACCCGAGTGGCGGACCAGGCCATGGGATCACCCACCTAACACCTGGCTGCGGCAGATAGAGGGCCATTCCACAGGGTGGGACTGGACCGCGTGTCTGCCTGGGCTGTTGCCAATTGGGATCCCGGGTTGTTTCATCGTGTATGTATCAGATGTTTGTCATTTTTACAGTGCAAGATGATGGTTCTTCAGCAAACAGTGATTTTTTTTTTTTTATAACCCTTCTTACTAATTTTTACAAGGAGTGCCAATAATAGTGGAGAGCACTATGTATTTCTGTGTAACAACATACTAAAATTAGTACCCCTAAACAACATAAAAATGAAGCTCATACTTTTGCTCATCAAAATTTATAATACATGTACTGTAGTGTAATGTACATCATCAATAAACAGAACTGGAGTAGTTAGATGCACTTCAAGGTAAAATGTGAAGTCATGACTGTAAGAAATTAGTTTTCTCTCCATAAGGTGATAGTTGCTCACAATGAGTGTGTTTATATACACATAGGAAACTGGTTTAAGATTAGCAACCAACTAGGGCAGAAACCTGGCTTCTTACAAACCTCTGTTTACATGTGCGAGTCCACTTGTGAAGTTGTCTTATGAGTCCACTTATGAAGTTGTCCCTTGGAAAAGCACTCTGATCTCATCAAAATAAAAGACAAAACATCATCAGCAGTTGCCGTGATTCAGAACACAAGGATAGAGAATGCATCTCTCAAAGCACTGCGGGTAAAATTACTTCTAAAAGCAACTCAGTTACATTATTCCTTTAAAAATAACTTTTTCCACGTTTGTATGGAAAAACTGTACATTTGGCTGGTCAACAGTTCTAAATAAATTCTTAAATCCTAAGCCCAGGATTTTCCTGACCAGAAACACAAAATTCATAAAGTGTAACTCTGTTATGGGTTTGCATGGCCAAATATCCAGGTTACTCGCAGAGAAGTCTACAGGTATGTCTGTTAACCTTGTCCAATATATCTGTTTCGCTAATCAGAATAGGGCTATACATGGCATTTACCATGGTATCATTCATCTCTGCTCTACTTAAATGTATATACATAAAAAACTGTATCAAACTGAAAGACAAGATCCTCACTGCCCTAAACACATACACACACACACACACACAAAAAGTGTTCTTTGGGTTTTATTTTAGTTTTTTTTTTTTTTTTGTTTTGTTCAGTTTTATAACGTTCTTTCAATGATTAAAATTTTTACTCAGTCAGACTGGCCTACGTAAGTTATACTGTTATTCTGTTAATTGCTTTTGCTTCACTGCTATATAGGGACAAAAGCTTGCTAGTTTTTCAGACTGATTGCTTTCTAAATGTATATCGCATAGTTTTTAAGGGAAATTAAAAATGTCATGCACTTAATTACTCGCCAAACTGCATTATATATAATTTTTAATATTTTCTCAAGTATTGCACAAATAAGACATTTTTATGTGCTGTGACAAATTTGAAAAAATAATACAGATATCCTAATTTATTTGTATTCTGCAATTGTAATGTAATGAAAATGTTTTTCAAGCTTGACACTCATGTTCAGAGTTGTTTGTAACTTTAAGACATTTGTATAAGGCTCAGTGTGGGTAGTCAGAAAAATGTTAAATGCTACTCCACAACATGTAATATTTGTAGAAGGTTTATTAATGAGGCGTCGTCTGTTTTTATTAGTTTCTTGATATTACTATATCTGTTTCTAGTTGATTAGGAAACTGTCTATGTAGTTACAATTCAGAAGTAAATAAAAGTTGATTATGATAGTCATCCATTCTATAACTAATATCTGCCCTTTATTTAATAATGCAATAAGCTGAATTCTTTTTTATAAGTATAGGCCTAGTTCTAGTACTCCTGTTAGCTGTTGGAAATGTAATTTTCTAGTGATGGTTTTATTTCTACACTCAAGGTCAGAACAGACAGTATATTTAGAGTACAATGCAAAATAATTAACTTGCTTGTGGTTTTGCCATAGCTTTATTCATCCGGAATAGTGTAACGTTTTACTTTAAAGCATTAGATTGAATATTTTTAAGTGAAGAAAAGACAAAATCTGGAATGTAAATATTAAGAATGCATAATTATACAGTGTCTTTACACTAGCAACATTGGGCAGTCTCTTGTGCAGGTCATTTACATGATACAGTTGTCAAACACCCTGTCTGTGAGTATTTAGTAAAAGAGCTTCTGTAATTTGCAGAATAAGAGCATCTGTCACCAAGGTGGCAAAAACAGTATAAATTTGTAATTTTGAAAGGATCCTAGTTCCAAGGTAGGCAGGTATTCCAGTGTATCAAAAGCCTTATATTTTTGTTTCTGAAATGCTTTTGCCAAAAAATGTCTCTCCATTGAGTTTCAAAAGTAAATCTCATAAAGGGTTAATCCGACAATAGGTAATGCTTTGTAAGAATCTGATTGACATATAAGTGTTTCTTTATGTAATAAACCAAGTGTAGATGGTCAGAAGCTTACTGTACTTTCAAGTATCCAGTATGCGACAGTTAGACCTACCCATCATAGATTGCCTTGTTTGGTGTATCGTGTAGTGTTAACTGGGAATGGGCACCTATTTAATGAACAAAAAGCAATAGCTTACCTTCACATTTTGTGCATAGAGCTGAAACCTTACTTTTGTGACCCCGGCCTAAAAAGCAATATATATATAAAATATATTAAAGCAAATATGTAAAATGTTTTACAGCATATAACATTTAAAGCAGTATTGCATGATGGTGCAATAGCCACTGCTGCCTCACATCTCAAGGAAACATGGTCACTGCCTGTGCGGAACCTGTACATTCTTTCTTTTTTCGGTATGGAGGTTCCTCAAAGTGCTCCAGTGTTCATCTTGTATCCCAAAGATATGTGTGTTTATTTAAGTGGTAACGTTACACTAGGCCATTTATAAATGTCTGGGTGTGTTCATTTGTATCCACTGATGGATTTATGCCACTCACACAGTTGTTGCCTACCTTATGGTTGAATTTGCTGGGATAGTCGGGACCTCCTTATAAATCTAAATTTAGATTAAGTGGGTTCAATAAATAGTAGAATGGATAATTATATAATTTATACTTTATGTCATTTGGGAGAGAAGGAAAACATGCCGCTCATGAAGTTAAAAGTTAAAAATGGTCAAAGGCATTTAAACCTTGAAATATCTAGCAGAACGTTCTTTTATGTCTGGTAATAAAGTTATAGGATTTGGAACTCATTGTTTTTTGGTTCTAATTTAGATTAAAACAATATAATTCTAATTTATGTAGAAGAGTACATTTTGACATATGGATTTTGGTGATAAATGAACAAAAGAGGAGGAGAGTTATTGCCAAAAACTGATAAATTATTTTATTTACCTTTGAAATATTTTATTCAATACTTAAAGGTTACTTTTTTGTTCACGATTGTGAGTTTTGTGAGTCAACAGCCTTTGTGTATTCTGTGTATTATAGATTCTAAAGAAGGAGGCAGAAAGACTTCTGCCACTTATAGAAAGTTTCAAGCCAAAAGAAGACTATGTCTCTCCTCCATGTGATATATTAATAATACATCAAGAACAAGCATTAGCATCACAAGTTGTGGAAGGCACTGCCTACATTCGGGTAAGATTGTTTTGAACAGTTACTTTTTAACAGTGACTGATATAAAGACATTAATAATAGATTAGCTAGTAAAATTGCATTACATTCCTAATAAATAAATTGACCTCTTATTTTCAAGTGCTTGATCATCTTTTTTTTCTGCTATTTTGCCACCTCATCCTTTTGTCTACAGTAAAGCAAATCAGCTACCTTTCATGCCAACCATCCTCACAAAATACTTTGTTAGTGTTTGAGCTTTTTTGGTCTACTTTTCCTCTTTTTCTAATTTTGCTAGACTTGTGAATATTCTGTCAGTTCCACAGTTGTCCTCATCTTTCAGTATTTCATAAAATCTCCTTTTACATTGCAATTTAGGAAGAAAAGCATGTATCTTCATATCCGTTGTTCACACAATACAATGTTACCCTCTTTTCATAATATTTGATCATCTGACAGATGTAATGGAAAAAAGCATTATTTTGACAGGGCAAGTAAGATGCACATAGCCAGAAATCTGTTGTGTGTATGGAGATGTATATGCGCATGCGTACGCACACACACACACACAAATATATCTCAGGTTAGGCAGGTACCCAGAATACTTATGAAGGTAGATGACAGAGTTAGTTTAAGCTTTTTTTATCTGATAAAAGTACCCATACTATGGATTGGAAATAAGTCTGTTAGTAAGAAAATGTATGAATTGATGTTAGTGTAATAATTTCAAGTGGTGCTCGCTGTAAAGTGTGATTGTCTGTTTAATAAAGCCCCACTGTGAAACAATTACAAAAAAAGAAAAGACACTATATTCTCAGCATTCTTATTTATTAGATAAATTCTAGGGTTTTTTGATATTGCATGATATATATATATATATATATATATATATATATATATATATATATATATATATATATATATATATATATATATATATATATATATATATATATAAATGTTATTCTGCCAGTGCTCTAATATGTTAAAATATTAGATCTTAAGTTCTATAAGAAGACTGTTTATCAGTGACATCTTTATTCATTATCTGATCCCCAGTTAAAGAAATGCTTTTGTACTACAGTGTCACTTTTTTCTTTTGAAGTCATTCAGTGAAACAGTGTTGAGGGTATTTTCTGTGGACTGCAAAAAAATGGCTGTGGAAATATTTCAGCAGACAATGCCTTTAGGAAAACACTGGAGGATCAATTGTAAAACAGGTAAATTTATCTAATTATTTACACTCTATCTGTTGTGTTTTTACACTTAAACCAACAGTATACTAATATATTAATAAAGACTGACACAAATGCATCAATTATCAAACTTCCATCATTTTATGTGTGAAACAAGTTCCAGCAGTAACATGCACCTTATACCAACGTGCAGGCACATCACACATTCAATGCAATTATATTTAACTTAAATAGACCTTATATTTAGTCTTAAATTCTTATATATACATAACACTATCCCACTAAGTTGTTCTTGTCAATCCAGTGAATGCAGCATAATACATATGATAACTGTAGTCCACTGGGACTTAATTGTTGTCCACTGGGACTCCTGTCTAATCTCATCTGTCAACCTGTCCATCACCACTGCAAATAAGAAAGGGCTCAGAGCCGATCTCTGATGTAATCCCCCCTCTACCTTAAATGCATCTCTCACTCCTACTGCAGACCTCACCACTGTCACACTTCCCTCATACATAACCTGTACAACTCTTATGTACTTCTCTGTCACTCCCCACTTCTTCATACAATACCACAGCTCCTCTCAAGGCACCCTGTCATATGCTTTCTCCAGGTCCACAAAGATGCAATGCAGCTCCTTCCGGCCTTCTCTATACTTCTCCATTAACATCCTCAGAGAAAAACATTGCATCTGTGGTGCTCTTTCTTGGCATGAAACCATACTGCTGTTCACTTCTCATCACCTCACTTCTTAACCTAGCTTCCACTACGTTTTCCCATAATGTCATGCTATGGCTCATCAATTTTATCCCCCTGTAGTTACTACAGTCCTGCACATCCCTCTTATTCTTAAATATCGACACCAGTACATTTGTTCTCCACTCCTCAGGCATCCTCTCACTTTCCAAGATTCCATTAAACAATCTGGTTAAAAACTCCACTGCAATCTCTCCTAAACACCTCCATGCTTCCACAGGTATGTCATCTGGACCAACGGCCTTTCCATTTTTCATACTCTTCATAGCTGTCCTTAGTTTCTCCTTGCTAATCCGTTGCACTTCCTGATTCACTATCTCCACGTCATTCAAACTCTTCTCTCTCTCGTTCTCTTCATCAGCATCTCAAAGTACTCTTTCCATCTGCTCAACACACTCTCCTCGCTTGTGAGAATGTTTCCATCTTTATCCTTTATCACCCTAAACTGATGCACATCTTTCCCAGCCCGGTCCCTCTGTCTAGCCAAAAGTACAGGTCCTTTTCTCCCTCCTTAGTGTCCAGCCTCTCATGCAACTCCTCATCATGCTGTCACCCTTACCACATCTGCTGTAGTTTCCCAACTGTCTGGTATCTCTTCACTACCTCCCAGTGCCTGTCTCACCTTCTCCCTAAACTCAACGTTGCAGTCTTCCTTTTTCAACTTCCGCCATTTGATCCTTAGTTCTGCCCTAACTCTCTTCCTCTTCTTGATCTCCGTCATCCTACAGACCACCATCCTATGCTGCTTAACTACACTTTCCCCTGTCACCACTTTGCAGTCTTCAATCTCCTTCAGATTGACTGTATTGCATAGAATATAATCTACCTGTGTGCCTCTTCCTCCACTCTAGTATGTAACCCTGTGTTCCTCTCTCTTCTTAAAATGCATACAGTATTCACCACGGCCATGTCCATCCTTTTGGCAAAATCCACTATCATCTAACCTTCTTCATTCCTGTCCTTGGCACCATACCTACCCATCACCTCCTTGTCTCCTCTGTTCCCTTCACCAGCATGTCCATTGAAATCCGCTCCAATCACCACTTTCTGTCCCTTGGGCACACTGTTCATCACTTCATCGAACTCACTCCAAAAATCTTCTTCCTCATCCATCGCATACCCAACTTGCTGGGCATATGCACTAACAACATTCATCATCACACCTCCAATTTCCAGCTTCGTAATCATTACTCTGTCTGACACTCTTTTTTCACCTCCAAAACATTATTGACATATTGTTCCTTCAGAATAACCCCTACTCCATTTCTCTACCTGTCCACACCATGATAGAACAATTTGAATCCACCTCCAATCCACCTGGCATTACTCCCCTTCCATTTAGTCTGTTGCATGCACAATATATCAGCCTTCCTTCTCTCTATCATATCTGCTAAATCTCTGCCCTTACCAGTCATACAGCCAATATTCAAAGTTCCTACCCTTAGTTCCAGTCTCTTTACCTTCCTCCTCTCCTGCTGCCTCCGGACACATCTCCCCCCTCTTCTTCTCCTTCTTCGACCAACAGCAGCCCAATTTCTACCAGCACCCTGTTGGCTAATGGTACTGGTGGTGGTAGTGGTTAACCCGGGGATCGACTGATCTGGTATAGAAATTTGTATTGTTGTCCACATATTGATTTGGCAAAATTTTACACTGGATGCCCTTCCTGACGTAACCCTCCCCATTTATCCAGGCTTGGGACCGGCACAAAGAAACACACTGGGTTGTGCATCCCCTGTAGCTGGGTTGATTGAAGCTCTGGCTACATGCTTGCTTAATATTCTCTCTCAGTGAAACAGACATGAATTTTCAATCAAGCTGCAGCAGGCAGTATCTTCGCAAAGTAAGGAAAACGCTTCTGGGTATTGGAAGAATAGGCAAATTGGTGAAGGAAGCACACAGCTGGTCTCTTTTTAAAATGGTTGAATCACAGAATCTCACAATGATGGTTTGCTTTTCGCTTTTTTTCCCCTTTTTAAAACAACATAGATAAACTGATATATGCATAATCTCCAGGCAGGGATCAGTACTCTGTAACATCAGTGGCTTGAAAAACTTAATATATTTTAAAGCTTTTCTGTATAACAGGACCCCAGTACCCTTCATCTCAGTTTTTAAAAAGCTAGAGCAGGGTAGGTATTTTTTAATTTATAAAATATGCTTCACTTTTGAACACATTTAATAAATGCAGTGATTGTGACAAAATAAGTTTGACTTCTTTAAGAGACAAAATGTCAGACCTGGTGCCATACCTGAATAAATGAGGACTCGGTACCTGACGTCTAATGTACTGTCTCCTGAATTTTGACCAGGGATTTCAATTGTTTGAGTTATTAAAATTCTGCAATTTTTTTTTTATTTTTTTTTTGTCAGTGGACTGCTTCCTGTCTTAAATACTAAGTCTGACTTTTCTTTTTCTACCTTTAATGCTACCAGTGCTATTTTAGCAGACAGAGAAAATGGTGTGCTACTAAAAAGTATAAGCTAGATGCCAGCTTTTTGTAACAGATTTAAAGTGAGCCTTTAACATTAACTAGTAATGGGAAATCTGAATAGTTATTTGGACATCATGAGCTTTCTCTTTCTTTGATGTTGGTCACATTGTGGGGCTATGCAAAAATATGATCTCTGCAACATTGGAGCTATGATCCAAATTCATCAGACATTGTGAGAATGTACTTTATGCCACAGAGTAAAATTCTGTGTGTGATAGTTTAGTAATGCTCAACTGAAATAAGCTTTTCAGGTTTTCAGTTCACTTTAGTTTGTTGTTATACCATGCAATACAATTAAATGTTTGCTTGCTAGTTTTCCAGTTTAGAAACCTACAGTGAAGTACAAGATACAGTGACACACATAAATTAAACAAATAAATGACAGTTAAAAAAGAGATCAACATAATATCTCACATCCACCCAATCCAATTTAGAATTGTGTGGGACAATTGACTATCTTGGCAGCACAAAGCTATTGTTTTTTTTTTTGTTTTGTTTTTTATTAGTGTCATTAACTTAACTAAGACATAGCAATTTTTATGTTTTTCTAAAGTGATGGATGTTACTGTTTATGGTAATAATAAGGATTTATTCAGAGAGGCCACTTTATTAAGTACATTTAGTAGTTGTTTAAGAAACATTAAAATTGTCAAGATGCTTGATGTAAAGGTCTTTGAGGTGTATTTTATTGGTAGTGATGGTTCAACTATCTTAAACAACTGCACTCCTGTAATGTTAATATGATAAAGTCTACAGTTTAAAGATTATTTTGTAATAAACAAAAAACATCCACTGAGTGCCAGTTCTGTGGGAGAATACTCCGTGTTAATTAGAATGGTCTATGAAGTTTTGCTAACATTTTTTCAAGTTAACATCAATGAGGCACATGGGCAACAACAGCAGCAGAACATAATGCCAGCTTCTGCTCCTGTCAAATAGAAAATTCCATATTAAAATGTTTTTCCTTGTGTAATAATCTAAAGCTCCATTTTCCTTGAAACACTGAACATTGACCAGTTCTCCAAATGTCTTCCCCTGCTGCTATGCCTACAAAATGGATCCTTATAATCATAGATCAGTAAGTCTTACTCAGTTTTAAGGTTGTGGAAACTGATGTAAGAAAACAACAATAGAATACCTACGTAATAAATCCAAATGGCTGTTGTTTGTATATTTTATGAACAAACAATCATGCCAAGCCACTCCATTAGACGTATATGTCATAACTTACGCTGTTCAGTGTTCATTATGGTTCTACAGCACAGATGAATCTTGAAGCTAGAAGCCAATGACTTCAGCAGTTATTTAAACTCAATTTCAAGCTGTTTTTTTCTGCAGAGGGTAAAAAGTGTGTAGATAAGGGGAGTAGGTTGAAAGTATCAGTGGAATTCCTCCAGGATCTGTGCTCTTATTACTTTTTCTGATATGCTGTACATTATTCACTTTGGTTCTGAAGTAAGTTAGGCACAGTGTTGCACAGCGTATATGGCATTGGAGTTTAAGTTACAAAGTTGTTGGTTGATTGCATAATTGTTGGTGTCATAGTCTTTCCACCATCCGGACAGTGGCTCTTCTGTGAGTTTTATGCACTCCAATCTCTAAAATCTAACAAGCAATAAACAAAGAATATCTAGCAAATGGCAATTCTGTGGGCAAATATACCACATTTTGATTTAAGAAAAATAGACAATGTTCAGAATGTTGCAAATGCTTAAAAATACAATTTAGTGTTGACAAGTGCCGCATTCTACATGCAGGGTGATATGAAAAATTTTAAAAAGTTTTTATTGATTTAAATTGACAAAGAATTCAAGTCTTCCACTAAGTGCATAGACGTGTTTACAAAAGCAAATGCTCTGTTAAAGATTATAACAATGTGTATGTATTCTGTAGTTTATTTCATGGAACAATTTCTTTAAATGCAGTAAGTCAAAGTTACACAGAGAGAGAATAAAAATAGTGTTACACAATAAATACATGGAACTGTTTTTATGTAGGAGAGCAAGAATGTTATTTTGCAGTGGTTGTTAAAACACTTTATATATTTAATTGATGACTCGAGAATGTTTAACAGATGAGTTTAAATTTTTAACATATGAGAATGTATTGGTTTTGGTTATACACTGGTAGTATTCCTAGTATTTTCTCATGATGTGTAAAAATTTACATTGCATAATTTTAGAACCACATTTAAAATACGGCCAAAATTTTTTGAATGTCGACAGATGGGCGTTCAGACATTATTGTACTCTATATGTAAGTAGATGCTAAAAATAATAATTTATAATTTTAGAGCAGTCACAGTGCTGAATGAATTGAGACAAAGTTATGTTCATAGTGTGCTGTGTACACAGTAGCTTTGTACTATGGTTGACGTGACTGCTTGTCTGGGGTGCATTTTGTGGAGGTTTTTATGTGTTCCCTGTATTTTCTGCCATTTATATGTGAGCTGTCCGGGTTCCTGTCACACTCTAAGGGCATACTGTGAGATGAGCTAATTGGTGAAACTAGATTTGACTTGATTTCAGTCGCTTTGTTTGTGTGCATACTTATAGAGTCTAGGGATAATTTCCTGCATTGTCCCCAGCCATTGACAGGGTACCAGTTATTTGCAGGTCATACATACACACTTACCATATACACTTAAACTGTGCCAATTTAGAGTTACCAGCCAATTTAGAAGTGCCAGTTAATTAAGCCTGCATGTCTTTGTCATATATGTGGAAACCTAAAACGCAAGGGAAACATGTAAGCTCCACTCAGGTAACATGGAGGTTTGGGATTCAACCTCAGGACACTGGATCAGTGAGTGTTGCAGTAGAAGTAATCAATGTGTTACCCCAGTGAAGTATGAAAGCCAATGCATTTTTTTCCATTATAAAGTCATCTGCCTGGGTCTTCATTTATTGAACCTCTTGCAAATAAGACATCAATAAAAATATACAAACTGGAGACAACAATTATTATTATTCGCCAACTACCAATTTAACACAACAGTATTACCTTCAAGATGTTAAATTCATGCATCTCACAAGTTATGAATTAGTAATTTTATGAGATTTACTAGTCATGGTCTTCAGTGACCTAATTCCTTTACCAACCTGCTGGAAAATGAAAAAAGAGTGAGTTGAATAAGATAGCTTTGTATTTTCATTCTGACAGTAACATGTCTGTAAATTAACAGTCTGTGGTGTTATTACTTTCAGTATTAGTATAAAAATAATCCAAGATCAGCAAGAGAAAATAAATGCAAGAGCTTTTGTGCACTGCTGGGAGCCTGATCCTTCTGTTATTTCTAGATGGGCTCACACAGATCTGTCACGTCTTGGCTAGTTACTTATTATACCTAATAATTACTACTGTATGCTTTTTTAACTTGTCTATGCATAAGCTGTAGTATTAGGTAATTAAACAAAAACAGGAAAAATCATGTGGCTTGTCTAGTGTTTCTAGAGAGTGCACACTGGTACAGGGGTACCTTTTTTGCTTGTTTAGCCTGTTAATGAGAAAAGAAAAATTGGTAGACAAATGTGTAATTATTTAAATGAAAACCTACTAGCACAAGAAAACTTTATTCTCCAAAAGCTACAGTGTATTTTTGATAATTATTTTTAAATCATTAAACAGTAAGTATATTTTTTTCCCAATCAGCCTGCATGCTATTAACAACAAAACTGTTTAGAACTGTGACTGTATACATAATTTAGACACTATTTTTGCCAACTCCTTTCACATTGTTTGAGAGATGATTCTGATTACATATAAAGCATGATATAATATTATTGTAATTGTAAGTGTTGTATAATATAAGTAATATATGATATATTTAGCAAGATGTATTCTATTTGCTAAGGTTTTGTTTATGTATTACTATGTATATTCATATTCACAGAAGATTAAAAATCTTTACACCCTTTTCAAAATTTGAATTTTTTTAATGTACAGGCTGAAATCAAGACAAATATACTAAATGTTTATCATTGGAAAACCTTGAAAGGTCTAATACAAAGTTTATTTAAAAATCATTTATTGAATATAGCATCTTTTATGCAATGATGATGAAACTAATTGCATGGTTTTGACAAAAAAAAATACAAAATTGTGGTGGTTATTTGCTAAATTTCAGTGTTTTGTGATGAGTAAAGATAAGAGAAAACATTTACACTCGAAAGAAAGGATAATTTTACTTACAGTGGGTACGGAAAGTATTCAGACCCCCTTCAATTTTTTATTGCAGCCATTTGCTAAAATCATTTAAATAAATTTGTTTCCTCATTAATGTACACATAGCACCCCATATTGACAGACAAAAAAATAATTTTTGAAATTGTTGCAGATTTATTAAAAAAGAAAAACTGAAATATCACATGGTCCTAAGTATTCAGACCTAGAAGCACCCTTTTGAGCTAATACAGCCATGAGTCTTCTTGGGAAAGATGCAACAAGTTTTTCACACCTGGATTTGGGGATCCTCTGCCATTCCTCCTTGCAGATCCTCTCCAGTTCTGTCAGGTTGGATGGTAAACGTTGGTGGACAGCCATTTTTAGGTCTCTCCAGAGATGCTCAATTGGGTTTAAGTCCAGGCTCTGGCTGGGCCATTCAAGAACAGTCACAGAGTTGTTGTGAAGCCACTCCTTCGTTATTTTAGCTGTGTGCTTAGGGTCATTGTCTTGTTGGAAGGTAAACCTTCAGCCCAGTCTGAGGTCCTTAGCACTCTGGAGAAGGTTTTTGTCCAGGATATCCCTGTACTTGGCCGCATTCATCTTCATTCTATCCAAGATAGAACTTTTTGGCCTTAATTCTAAGCGGTATGTGTGGAGACAACCAGGCACTGCTCATCACTTGTCCAATACAGTTACCACAGTGAAGCATGGCGGTGGCAGCATCGTGCTGTGGGGGTGTTTTTTAGCTGCAGGGACAGGACGACTGGTTGCAATCGAGGGAAAGATTGGCATCCAAGCTGTAACACCAACTTTCAGCAATACTCAACAGAGAACTCACTAAATTAATGACCTCTCAAATCACAGCAGGAATTTTCAGTCATAGACTTCATTTCCATAATTTTGGCGACTGTCATCTGAGGCAGTCACCGTGGGATCTAATGACTACCAGTCATGTAGTCTGACATATCCAATGACTCAGTCCAGACAGTGCACTACTTTCTGATTTTGCCTATAGGGACGATAGGGTAAGGCTTGTATTTGCTTATGCTCTGACCGCAATGATTGTTTACCTGGAAGTGTTCACCTACAAAGCCTATAATGCAACTATGAAGAATATGGACCTACGAGTGTTTTGAACCTGACAAATGGACAAGAGACTCGTTAGTCTGATGTCATATGTTTAATGTACCATGACAGAATTTAAAAAAAAAAGGGCCAAGATTGCAGCTGAGGTGCCGTACCTGTACAGTGTTATGCACTGTCACCAGCTCTATCAGGCAGTACATTATTGTTAGTCAGAAAAAGGAGCAAGAACTTGATAGTTTGGAAACATGAGATGGAGCTGGTCCATCATCACATGGCCTCTTTATACGACATACCCTAGTCATGTGGTGTGACATACTTAGGCGACAAGATCATCAGTCGTAATGTTTTGACACCCTTTCTTCAACTAGAAGTGGTGTAATGTGACATCAGCTTTAGTGTTTAATGCATGAAATTTTACACATATTCTGAGGTCTGTATTACATTTTGTTTTGTCATAGAGTTGCCAAACAGCCCTAGTGATTATGCATCATCTGCTGCTCAGACTGTGATTGGTCAGGTCCTGGAAGGGATTCAGCCTTTGCCTGATGAAGCCCAAGTACCGCCATTAATAGAAGCAATGACAGCTTTCATGGAAGCTTGGATGGACCATATTTTAAAAAAGAAAATAAAGTTCAGGTAAAGCTTTATTTTTGAATTGCTTGCTGTTAAGTCATGCATCTGCAGTGTCTAACATTTGAAATGTTACATTGGTCTGGAATAGATTTTATACATTTTCAAAGGTGTGGAGAGCTAAAGTGTATATTATCAATTTAGTTTTTACTATTAGTTTTTGTCCTGTTAACATTAGTTGTACTTAAACCTTCCCTTTTATGTCTATCTCTTCTCTGTACATGACAATAAAGTATATCTGTGTGCATCTTCATTTCTTATATAATTTGAAGTTGACTGTTTACAGCAAACTGAGACAACATTGAAGTGTTTTGACAGAGGTGGCATATTCTCATTTTGCTAATATTGTCAAATTGCTTAATGCCTAAAAACAGAATTTATTTAGCTTTAACTTCAAAATGTCTAGGATGATGTATACAGAATTTGTTTTAACTTGCTCTACGCCACTCCTCTGCTCACATATACACCTACATTCACAGTAGGCTAATTTTCAGTTTCTGGTTTCTGTAAGCAAAATGTATATTAAGGCATATGCAATACTGCATTTCATTAATACATTTTGAATGCATGATTATGAAATCTTATGACTTTGTGTTAAAGTATTTCTGTGTAGTTGACTGGTTATATTACATTTCCATCAATACATCTTCCAGCTATCTTCTGAAACCACATAGGCTAGGTTAGGATCACTGGGAACTAATGCCTGTCCTGTCTGCGTCGAGTTTATGCAGGGACATACCCTGGAAAAAGTCTCCCGCCCAATACAGAGCACATTCCCATACTTAACCCATTCTCATACCATTTTGATGAACATGCCAGCCACTCTGGCCAATGATGTAGCACTTCTAGCCACTACATCAGTATTCTGTCTTTTGTATTGGGAATTAAGATTAGTAAAATTATAGTAACTTTAACTCTTTCCCCTTGGCTAGAAGAAATTATTATAAGTGGTATTCCTCCCTTAATTTGGGATTTATTTGTTTTTCAAATGCTTTGGTGTTATTTGTAGTTTACCTACATAGTGTTTTGTCAAGACAATACTATTAGCAGAATAATTTTCGAAGACATATATGCTTTGTGTATATGTTTTAATTTTTTTTAGTTAAGTAGAAATAAAAAAAATAGTTTTTTAGCTTCAGAACTATATTTTCATTGAGCAAAAACTATACATTATATTTCCACAGTTTTAAGTCCCTTATTACAGTATTTAAACATAATCCAGACCAAAATATTGTGTTAGTACAGTTCTGAGATGCACATCTGATTAAAGGTGTAATGTGTATCTTGTCTTAAATAGTATACGCTGCAGTTGGATGAAGTCTACAACAACAACAACAAACATTTATTTATATAGCACATTTTTATACAAACAGTAGCTCAAAGTGCTTTACATAATAAAAGAATAGAAAAATAAAAGACACAATAAGAAAAACAAAATAAATCAACATTAATTAACATCGAATAAAAGTAAGATCCAATGGCCAGGAGAGACAGAAAAAACAAAAAAAAACTACAGACGGCTGGAGAAAAAAATAAAATCTGTAGGGATTCTAGACCATGAGACCACCCAGTCCACTCTGGGCATTCTACCTAACATAAATGAAACAGTCCTCTTTGGATTTAGGGTTCTCACGGAAGGACTTGATGATGATGGTCACGTAGACTTCTGCCTTTTAATCCATCCATCATTGTTGGAGCATCATGAAGCTTTGAGTAGGTGGAGGTGGCGCAGGCCACCACCACAAAGAAACCTGAAAAAGGAACAAAAAGAGAGAGTAGGGGTCAGTACGGATTTTAGAGCCACCATGAGTAATTATTATGAGGAAATTGAACATACAGAGTATCAGGATTAAGTTAAATTGAAGTTATAAAAAGGCCATGTTAAAGTAAAGTCTAATAACTGTCTTGTTGTTATTTTAGAGGATACTAACACTAAATAAAACTTGTGCTAAATAAGCAATTTGATTAACTTTTTTTAAGTTCTTTTAAAGCTTTGGAACTTTCATACACTACAACAAAAAACATCACCCTGTTAGATTAATTTACAATAGTGCTGTTAGTCTGTGCTGCCATGGTCATAAGGCTAGTAATATGCACAGTTAAATTAGAAGTCAAGATTATATGGAAACAGGGAACCAATCATGCATGCTGCCTGATGAAATAAAGCTAGTCATTTATTACTCATTGTGTGGTTTTTACAATCACATATATCAAAAATATACAGAATGTTTTAAACACACAATCTATTTCAGGAACATGGAGACTGATGCCCATCTCAGCAGTATTAGGTTCAAGGGAGAAATAAACCCTAGATATTGTGCCAATCCATCATCTCAATAATAGTTGTATTCCATCTTTTTCAGCATGTTTTTGACTGTCTTAAGTCTTGAAACAGAAGCAATCGTAAAAAACAGACAATACTGGAAATACTGCACATTTGCTTTCTAAATATAGTTGTCCATCAGACCATAACACTGATTGTTACTGGTATAATTTCTCATCTGCACACGTACAATGTTATTAAACATAAAATTATTTTCATTATATTCTTATTTCACTTAGAATTTTCAGGATTATTTCCATATCATCTTTTATGCTGATTATTATTTTTTTCATATCAGTATACACTGTATGCTAATATGCATTTTAGTTGTATAATAGTCATTTTCCCAGGGTCTTTTCAATGTTTAATTTCCCAAGCATCAAAAATTGTTATATAGTTGCCTTGAATTATATTTCCGTACAGTTTGTTAACCAATATGTGAAAATGCATTTGAAAAAGCACTATAAAATATTTTGAAAACAATGTGAATGTGAATTTTATGTGAATTTTTTTTTTATATATACATAAAATGGTAAATAGCAACAGGGCTGTTTTTACCGTACCAGTAGAGTCAAACAGCTGAGGTGAAGGTTCACAATGTATTGTATTTTGATTATATAAAACACTTTCTGATAGTATCTATGTAAATTCTGTAAATATTGTTTTGATTGTTTTTTATATTAATCATTAGTTATTTTGTTCCATTTAAAATTTTAGGTGACAAAAGATCAAGAAGACTAAATTAGTCCAGGGTGGATATATGTGTAAGTGTAGTTAAAAAATAGAATTTAACATTTAGCAGCATCTCTACAGGTAATAGAATTTAAGAAACTTATAGCCTTAGGAACAAAAGAATTCTTAAATCTGTTGCTCTCTTCCTTTGGAAACCTAAATCTGTAGCCTGATGACAACTGGAATTTAGAGCAAAGAGGATGTCTGACAGAATTGAGTTGGCTTTCTTTCTAACATGTGTGCAATACATTTCAAAGATTGAGGTCTGCTGTGAACCAATAATTTTAATTCAGATTTTTATAATGTTGTTAAGATGATACATATTCTTATTACTGATGTTGCCAAACCAAGAGATAAAAGCAAATGTAACCATGGATTCAATGAAGGACTTATAAATAGGTGTCATTATGTTTTGTCCACTTTAAAACATTTCAGTTTCCTTGGAAAGAAAAGTTGTGACTGCCCTTTTTTACAGATTTACACCATGTTAAGATTAATGTTTAGTTTGTTATCAATGATTGTTCCCAGATATTTGAATTGCTCTACCATCTCCACTGTCTCCCTTTTAAAGCTGAGACAGTGGATGGTGGAGAGCACCTGAAATCTACAACCATATCTTTTGTCTTAGAAATATTAAGTCATAAAAAGAGTGATGACACCATTGTATAAACTCATCGACAATAGGTCCGTGGCTGCCTTCCTTATCTTTTAGAAGCCTCACAATGACACAGTCCTCTGCAAATTTCAGGATAGGTCTATTCTTGTGTAAACTCCTGCAGTCACTTGTATACAGGATAAACAAAATAGGAGATAAACAACAACCTTGCAGAGTGCCTGCAGATATACTTAGGCTATCAGAGAAACAGCCATTGACCCTCACTCTTTGTATTCTGTTTGTTAAAAAGTCCAGACATCATCTTCGTTCCATTCCATAATGAGCCCAGATTTAGACAAATAACTATAAGTAGTGGACCTCCTCAGAATGAAATCTGTAGTAGAGCCCCCAAAGGTCAATTATCTTTAAAACTACTTGCATGTACAGGATATTTGTTGCATGGCTTTAGTTCATCTTGTGTGTAGGCAAGGTTTAAAAAAATTTTTTTTAGAGTAAAAACTAAAGCATTTTTACCAGGATCTTTCACAGAGAAGGAATGAAAGTTATTTTTAAGATGATTTAATTATAATATGCTGTATTATTTAATCTGACCATCATATACTTTTTTTGTAGTTTTTTTGTACTTAAAATATTTAATGCTCCATTATAATATTGGCTTTTGTTTTTATCCCAGCAAATGTTACTAAATTGTTTTAAGTTTTGTGAGCTTTAGATTTACAACTTCTAGGAGTCCTTAGTGTTGAGGCGTATATGCTAGTCTTTACCATTTTTGGGTTTAAGACTTTTGGGAATCTTAAATTTATTTTTTAAGTACTGAAAATGTTGTATTTTTTTCTTTTGCTTAATTATTTTATTCTTTGCTAGCCATTTGGAATGTATTTTTGATGAGCTTTTTTTCTTTATACCTTGCAAATTAGAGTTTTGATTTCATTAACTTAAATATTACTCCTTTCTGGTTCCCAAGTTAATATCTAGTTTCTTCATCTTTTCCCTCCTTCCTTATCCTTGATTCATAATGTGAACCACTCCTAGGTAGGCCACCAGTCAAGCTTGGGACTCACACATGCACATATATAGATGCCAGTTATCCAAGGATGCATGTGTTTGGGGATATTTGTACTCTGAGGGAAACAAAAATAAGAATGGTGAATGTTCAAACTACAGTGACACTGGATTTGTGAAGTGGCAGCGACAGCCAATACACTACTGTGCCATTTTACCATATGCATATGTCTCTTTCCATAATGTTGGACTACTCTAGAATAATTGTCTTTTCAAAAAACCTTTAATCTTTCTTGTCTAGAGTATCTTAAATACAGCAAGTTGCATTAAACACTTTGGAAATCCTAGAGTTAATTTTAGTTCATGGTGTGTTTGAAATAGTGTATACAATATATTTTGTTGTTTTTGTTGTGAGATCTTTTTCTGCTGATGAGTACAGTAAAGAACATTTTTACAATACTGTTTGCTTTTATTGAAACTGTCGCTGTAGGTAGAATGTTGTAGTTTTACTTACTACAATAGTGTGGACCTTTTAAGGTATAATTTTCTTGTTTTGAAACATTGAAATATGTATTTTAAAATTATGTCTTTGATAAAGATGATGTACAAACTAATGTTAAGAATGAAATGAATATTACACTGTCACTACATAGGTGACATAATTTTTTGAAAATGTGTTTTTCTCTCTCGGTGTAATTTGTTTTTTGGAAAATAAGTATTACAGAAAATGGATACTGGTGATTGTTTTTAAACCATGTGTACTAGCACTTCATTATTTATAAAGAATATAAATATATAATTTATATAACTATGAATATTAAGGATTAAATGATATAAATACATTATAAATTTAAAATCATTGTCATCTTCTTTCAGTGTTCAGGGTGCCTTACAACTGAAAAAGGACTTTGATATGATAAGGGACTTATTAATATTGGAAGAGTACAACTTGTCAGAGGAGATCAGACAGAGGCTTCTTTCACTGAGAGTTTTCCATCAAGTTGACAATGCAATCCTTTGTCTCCTGCAACAGCCAATGAACAAGAATTATATTCCTTCTAGTACTTGGGAGCCACTCTGGAGATGCTGTAAGTGTGCTAAATCCCTTTACAATGGCTACCTCCGTCTTCCTAGAGCAGTATTATTACAAGATGGATGACTTTGGGGGAAAAATAAATCACATTTTAATAACCTATTGCCACTGTAAAGGAGATTTGTTTAACATCTAACACTTGAATGAGGTCTAAAACAGCTTTGACAATAACAGGCCTTTTAGTCCAGAAAGCTCATCAGTCCTATTCACCAAAATATCAAGTCAAGATTTGAAGGTCCGTAGGGTGCTACCTTCTATCACACTTCATCCCAGGTGTCTGTGGTTCTTTGTGTGAAGATCAACTTTGAAATGTTTGTGAGTAATTTTCTTTTAACAAGTTTTGAACTTCTGTTCCTGTGTTCTTGTTGAAGAGTTGATGTTAAAGTCATAGCTGAGATCCAAGATGTCAGTTCTTTTCATATTTTTCAGTCATCTCAACCACATAACCCCTTAATTAAGGTTCATCTCCTTTGTTTCCTTATTATTTATGGCTCTCAGTTCTGGGATCAGTCTCTTCTGTAAACTTTCTCTATTACTGCAATCTCTTCTTTTGTAATACGGAGACCAAACGTGTTGATGCCTCACTAGTGAGTTATTTAGCTTGATTTCTTTTACTCTAAACATTGATCTACAGTATATAACCTAACATCCTGTTGGTGTCCTTGTTACTAAACAGTAACCATTCCTTTTTTTTTTTTAACTTTCTATGTGTAACATATGACATTTTTTACATTAAATTTCATCTGCCACAGATATGGATATTGTCAAGGTCTCCCTGTAATGATGCTACCAGTAGAAAGTTTTAGAACACCCTCATCTTTCCAGTTTTTATTGAAATTTAAATTCAAGTTCAGTGAATTACGTGAAAAGGTAAGCAGTAAATCTCCAGAGGTAAAGTGCAGGTTACCAGAAACTGAAACCTTATGTAATATTAAAGTTATTCAAATAGGCATGTTTCAGGGAATGAGTAATGACTTAGCAACTTACAACTTTCCTGCAGTTAATTCTTGAAAGTCGATGCAAACAATTCTGTGTATTTAAAATTAGTGTAGGTACAGCCTGTGTTGCTACACCTTCTGAACCATTATTTTGAAAATAATCCTATGATACTGGCAAGAAAAGGGCAATTAATATCAAAAGACAGATAGGCATTTAAAAACCTTTAAAAGTATACTGTAGATCTTTATTTTAGAGAAACTGCAAAGAAAGCCAAGATATCAGTGAGTACAGTTTCCTATACTATCAAAAGGATCTTGAAAACGGGGGAAAAAACTCTTGACAGGATCAGGTCTGGCAGGCCCACATCCACAACAGAATAAGGAGATATGTTTTTGAGAATTACTTATCATTACTCAATTTATAAAAAAGCTCCTCTTACTTTAACTTTTTTCCTGGTGTTTAAGGGCTCATTTATACTTCACGCTCAGAACGCGTACGCGCCCGCATCATGGCTGCCACACGTTCCCAGCATTCATTTCACGCGTCCTCTGAGCAGGTCCTCAGAAATTAACGCGACGCGTGCGCGAGTTGCAGTACCAGCAAAACGTTGGGGGGCGCAGTGTGCTAAAAGTCGGAACGTGACGTCAGAGTCTCTGTTTACTATCTGCATGTGACAGCAAGCCTCTATGGAGATCCTTCGGGGATCGATGTGCACACTTTGCTGTTTGATGAATGGCTCAAATACAGCGCTATACATTATATTGCCGATGTGAAGTTGCAAAAAAAAAAAAATAGACGGCACAAAAGATGGTATGTGAGACTTTTAAAATGTATTGTGTCATTTATATAAGTCTTTTTTATTTTTTAATTTTTGCAACTTAACAACAGCAACATAATGTATAGCGTTATATTTGAGCCACTGAGAAAAAAATAAAGAACATGGTGAAGACGTGTATTTTGTGATGAAAGTGGTAATTTCGGCTTTAATCTCGAAATGTCCACTTTAACCTCGTAGTTTATTTTATCATTAAAGCAGACGGTCGTAAACGTCATCCCAGTTTTTAATCGCTATGAGCTTCTTGGACCTGACAGCAGGTAAAGTGAAACAATAAAAAATAGATGGCACAAAAGATGGTATGTGAGACTTTTAAAATGTATCGTGTCATTACGATCGGGAATATGCGACGCTTGAATATAAAAGCACCACGAATGCATCTGTATGTCGGCATTTTGCTTCAGCAGTGGAAAGCAGCAATAGATCGCCAAACAGAACAAATTAAATGTATGATATTCCAACTCTCTGCACATTTAGAATCTTTAGATTTATAGTTGATATCACTTTCATGATGAAATGCATTAAAATGTGTATGTTACATTTTACATATAATTTCATTTAAATAATGAATACTGTTAATAAATACACACATGGGGGAATAATTACACACGTGGGGGTGTCACGGTGGCGCAGCGATAGCACTGCTGTCTCGCAGGGAGTTATGTTGCTGGTATTCCACACTGTGCTCCGGTTTCCTTCCAAAGATATGCAGATTTGAGGATTTGGTGCCGCTAAAATGACGCTAGTGTATGTGTGTGCTTGTATTCACCTTGCGATGAACTGAGGCCTCGTCAAGGGACTGTTTCTCACTCGTGCCCAACGCTTCCTGGAATGGACACATACATCCCTGGATTTATGGATTTAATCAATAAACATCCTTTTCAGAGATATTGTGGTAAGGTGTTATCGGAATTTAATAAGTGTTTTAGGCAATTCACAACACAGAGAAGCTGAACATGTTCTCACTGCAATAATATCTCGCACTGCCACCTGGTAGATTCCTCCAGATTTACGTAAAGTACGCGCGCTAGTACAAACACTACAACGCTTGCGTAGCAGGAGCGTCTGCTGCAGCATGTGTCGCGTCGCGTGAAGTATAACTCCGGCCTAAGACAGCTTTACACCCACTTACACACTGCATACTTAATTCATAGAGGCCTTATAAAAATCTTTCTTAATATCAAGGCCATTCATATCATGTCCACCTCTCTGATTATATACTTGGTTGCCTCCTCACAGAACTTCAGCATATTATTGAAACATCATCTAAACCTATGGTTTTTGCTAATTAAATGTTTTTTACCATCTGATGCTCAGACTTTTCCTTAATAATCATAATTAGTTTACATAAATTGCATGTTAAACTTCATGGCCTATAGTTTCATAAATCAGCAAAATCACCTTAATATTTGCTGCTTTTATGTGCCTAATTTCTCCAGTATGCAGTGATATATTTTTTTTTTTTTTTGGTTGAAAAATATAGTCATTTCATATATGTACTCATCCATATGCTTAGGCACTTGACAATAAATGTTATCTGGCCCTAATGATTGGTTATATTTCAGTTTGTTTAATCAAAGTGGCACTTCTCTCTGTGCAATTTCCAAATCATTCAATACCTCCTTAGTAGTCCTTGTTAATTCTGGGGGAATATTGATAGGTTCACATTTGCAAATTTAAAAAAAAAGTTAAGTTTAGGGCTTTTGACATTTCATTTTCTGTATGATGTACTTCACCCTTTAACTGCCCATAACCTGCTCTTAATATCCATTTTAAATGTTGCTCTTATACACCCTATGGTTAGCGCTTGTGTAGTTTGTCTTGTACATTTTTTTATAGCTTCCTTTGAAGTTCCTTATTTATCGACTGCATAGTTTTCATTAATTTCCGGCTGCTTTAAAATTTTGAGATAAATAGGTCCGCATTTTATGTAAAACACTTTAAAACTTGCTTCACATCTTCAACTATCTGCACAGTTAGATGCCTATCCCAATTTATCCAACTTTGATTTTGTAGCATCTACTCAAAATTTGCTCTCCCTAGAGAGTTTTTGAAAATGTGCCCTATCCAAAAACTGTGTATTATATTATTTTATGGTCATGACATCCTAAATATTTAAACACATCGAACCCCTGAGCTCTATCCTGAATATTTCAAAATGCTAAATCTAGTCAGGTTTCTTCTTATTGGTGCTTTAACAAACTGTGGGTTTTTCTTTTTTTGGGTTTTTTTTTAAGTCATTGGTTATGTCTATGTAATTCAGTTACAGTGCTCCACTGTATAGTGTGTACGACTGGCCCAGTAATACCACCCTTTAAATTTGCTTTTTGCATTCACATATAATGCATGAAATCCTTACTGTAATAGCAATTAGTGGCTGTCTGCATTTCCACGTCAACGACTCAGTCCTCCAAGGACCAATTTTGTTGAAATGTGGCACACTTTTTCTTCAAGGAAATTTGTTGAGACAATCCAATTTTCATTGAGATATTTTGAACAGATCATACTGTACACAGTTTTAAAATTTCAAAATCCCCCATGAAAAGCATTGATGAATTTTTTGAACTCATCTATCTTAAAGTAGAAAGAATTTGTGTGATTACAACTACAAATTAGTTTACAGTTTCACTTTTATTTTGACAGTGGTTACATCATCTTTTATTTTTTGTATATTTTCCTCTTTTTCATCTTTGATAGTCACTACTGGTGGCAAGCAGATTCCCAATAGAAGTGAATGAAACATCAGCAGACTGCTTCAATGAGTAGGATGTCATTGTCACTGGCTGGTTGTGTGCAGGCAGGCAGTCCACTATTGGCAACTACAGCTGGTTGTTCACAGAAACCTCCTAACGATTTAAAAAATAGCAGGAATGTTAAATGATTTTTACCAACTGTAAAGGTATAAAATGCAAGCACAGAAAACAATAGGTTATCTAGATATAAATGAAGTACCCTGGGAGTATATGCCATTGAGCAAAAAAAATATATTCAATATTTACATTACATTAAGCTAACCTCACAGCTCTGATATCTGCAGATTGTTATAATTCACTATTTCAAAGTCACTATAGCTTACTAGGGTGGCCAGAGTGTCCCAGTGACAGTCCTGTTTTCAGGCTATGCATACAGATAAAAGTGATGAATATCAAAATGTTTTAAAAGGCTACCCATCTAATAAAACATTGCTCTGCTGAAACAAATATCCTCACAATATATTAAGAATAGTGTGCACCAAACTCCGGGGACTACCCATATGCCAGCCCCATACCTCTTGATGCAACATACATATAATAGCACAGTCAACTCTGATGGGGGAAAACTTGGTTAAGAACTTGTGTTAAATGTGAGAAGCATCGTAAGGATGACCAGGAAGCAGACAAAAACAGATAGTACTGCCATTTATTTCCTTCCACATCAACCACTGTGTAGAATCATATACTGTATGATCATTTGGAAAGTGTTGTTTTTGTTTTTTTTTTTGCATTTTTGTTTTGCCCTTATCACTTACTAATGATGATGAGATAAGCAAATAAGGATTAGCGTGATGCATGGACATACATATTATACATGTGTCCCAACATGTTCACCCTATAATTTATCATAAAAGTGGCATATTTACCTGCGTACTATAATGGTTATTTGCTGCAATAAAGTTTACCATCCACTTGTGTTATCCCCAAATATTGTTTGATATACAGATATCTGCAGGCAGAGAAAGAATTAATCACAAGTTGTTTTTTTTAAGGTTTTGTCAATTGCCAATTGCAAATTGACACTATGTGTGAATATGAGGTGTGTTTTTATTTCTTTGTTTGTGTGAGTGAGAGTGGTCTTGGTCATGGACTAGAGACCTGTTCAAGCCTGTTTTTAGCTTTTTGTCCAATCATGGTTAGAATCTTGGATTGTGAAAGTTCTAGAACCTACCTACTGAACTTAGTCCATTAAGGGATACGTAGCCTACACAGTCCTCGAATGCACCTGAATGTTACACCATGCATATATTTTCTGACTTGTTTCAGTATGCCTTTTTATAACACTATTAAACTATTGTCTGTATTGTAAAATTGTTATGTATCTGGAGTTCTTGTGCCAACATGCTGGATGTTTCCTAAACCTAATTTGTACTGTCCTACATCTCAAAGTACATTAAATTAGTTTTGTATTCAAAGGATATTTAACCACTAGGAAAGTTAATTAAACATAAACAATACATGGGACTGGACAGTAGTACAGTGGTAAACACTGCTGCCTCACAGATCCAGCATCCTAGGTTCAAATACTGGCCAATTTGTTGTCTATGTAAAATGTGAACTTCTCCTCATCTCTATTTGGGCTTTCTGACCACATCTTTAAAGAAATGCATGTTAGATTAATTGGCATGTCTAAACTGTGTCCTGTATATGCCCTGTATAGGCTTATATTCTGCCTTGTGTTCTGTGCTTTCATTACAGACTCCAGTCTACCTTGCCCTTTAGTTTGAGCATATTTCAGAATGTGTTTATATGTGTAAAAAGCAGTGTAAGCATTTCAGGAAATTTTCAGAAAGGTCTATTGCATTTTATTACTGAAATATCAACAATAACAGCAATGAAGACATATTATATAGCACATTTTCATACATGAAAGTAGCTGAATGTGCTGTACAATAATAAATTCTAAAAGAGTAAAAACTAAAGAACTTTTTTTTTTTATAACCAATTATATAAAACAGTAGAGAATCACAATATTCAGCTTAATAGCAAAAGCTATTGTCCTTTTTACTAGATTAAGTTTATATATTTGTGTGGCACATGATTATCTTGTAAAAATACACAGATTTTACCTTTTCTTTTGGTAAATAACCATTTTATCAGATGAAGCAGTTAGGTGTTCACTGTTATGCCAAGAAACATAAAATGTAAATATAGTGGATATCAAAAGTCAAGACAATGTTTTTGAAATTCTAGCTTGGTCATTTGGATAAAGCATATCAAGACATTTTTGAATTTGATAAAACCATTTAACCAACAATATTTTTCTAAAAACTGATACTTTTAGGAAAAGTCAATAAAAACAAAAAATAAGGGTGTGTAAACTTGTGATATCGACTGAGCATTCATTCTGCGCTTCCTACAGCACTAGAATTTCAGTTTAGGAGGGCATAGTGTGCAGAGTAGGTACTTATTTTCTTTCAGTGCTATAGCTGAAAGGAAGGCCTTTTGTATTACCTAACTCTCTTTACATGGTTAATCTTGGCTGAGTCGCGCTGGATGTTTTAGCATTATGAAATTGATGATAGCAGTTCCATAATTACCAAGCTAAAAATCTAATTCTACAATACTTTGTCCAGTGTTTAAAAGATTTTGGTGATCATAAGAAATATACTTGGAAATGAACAGCTAACATAATGAAGAAAACATTCTCAAGGACCAACACACAACAAATCATGGTTCTTTGGCACCATGATCGAAATAATGGCTAAACTGGTGTTTATAGTGAATAATTTGCACTCACTTTCCTTGCCATATATGGATTTGGTTTTATATTTATTCCACAAAAAAAGTGCTTGAGCACACTGCCTGCAACCAAGGAGATTTATTACCCCACATCTGGGAAAACAAGTAAATTCAGTGTTGTATGGTTGTTTAAGAAATGAGGCATTAAATTGAGTAATGTCTTGTACTTGGATTTACACATGTCTAAGGTTATTTTGTGTATGAGAGTTAATAAGAGAACAGAACAGCTCCTACACATAACATTTTCATTCAATGACAAAATCTGTTAAATTGAACCTGTTTAAATATTCTCTTACATGATAAAAAGAAACAAAAAAAAGATAGTAACAGCTTGTTCTCAATGAGTTTAACTTTTCTTTTTTTTGTACCTGCTGCAGTTGATCTTTAGGTGACTGTTGTGAGTTTATCAAGTACAATTTGGTATTAAATAGTAAATATATTATTATTATTATCTTCATTCAACTAAAACTTTACATTTTCTTATATATTAGGTTAAGAAACTTAGTACGGGTATTGTTTAAATTAGCATTGAGACAATAGCAGGCACTTTGAATTTACCGGCTAAATAAACCAATAATTGCTGTTGGATGAGGCGAAGTTGTAAAAAGAACACAAATTGCATTTATGGCTTTTTGTCCTTACTTTACAACTGTGTGTTTTTTTTGAAATTATACATTATTTGTGTCTGGTTTTGGGGTCAAATTAAATATATTTGTTTGTGAGTGGTGCCTAATGAAGTGTTACAAAAACATTAGTGGAAATGCCATTTTTCTGTATGTTTTGTTCAAAGGTAGAGTCATTCTAGATAATTATCTTCTTTCCGCTCTCATACATCATTTTTTGCATCTTAATATCCATCTCTATACAGTAAGTGTTACCTACTACTGTTGGTATGTAACATGACATGTACAGTCAGGTCAATTATTTTTAATAATTCATTTTCTTTTTGAGACCCAAGAACTCTTTACACAGACATTTAAAGTCCACTTTTTTATACTTGGTCCCTTGCTATTAAATATATACTCATTTAAACTCTTGAGGTAAGTCACCATAGAAAATGTTTGGAAAGCAATACTTTTGGCTATAGTATCATTTACAGAAAATTGCTGTCCTAGCCATTTTACTTACTTGAAAATGCATGACAGTGTCAGAGTATTTTGAACAAGTGCACTACTTCGTAAATGCACAATATTGTTTTTATTAATGTGAAAATGTTAAACCATTGTTAATGTTTCAAGAAGACTGCACTACTGTGTTTTGGTTTTTTTTTTGACATTTTATTGGCTTTTCTCAGATGCTTTTGAACAAGTGCCCACTCGTTCAAAATGAATTTAGTTATTTTTTTATATAGTTTCTTTTTATTAGGAAATTTTCATGTTCAGTTGTTAATGAATCCTGCAATCATACCCTCCCTGTCTGTAGCATTAAGGTATCAAAAATGGTACAGAATATTCATACTTTTTAAAATGTAGTATCAAAAAGTTTGGAATATCAGTATCATGACAACCCTATTTCAGGTAATGTGCAACTTTCTGTTCAGCTGTGTTTACTTTTACTTTTATTCATTTAACAGGGGACTTTCATCCAAAGCAACTTACAGAAAGCAGTCTACCATAATCAGATAACATCATCTTGGGAACTGTTTAGAAACAAGTGTTACCGAGCGAGTTTACAAAATGAATCATCACAAGAGAAACAGCAGCGCAAGATGAATTACTCTTAGTTACTAAGAACCTAGCATCAAAGTTATTGTCAGTTATACAGATATACACAGAATAAGAGAAACTTCAACGTGCTAAGAAAATCTGTGGTTCAGATGAATGTGTGCAGCTTGTTCATTAAGATTTGAGGCCATGAGGTGGTGGTGGTTCACTAGCAAACCTGAATGAGTGAAAAGGAGCATATAACTTCATGAGAGCTTCCATATACATAGAAGCTGAACCTATTGAGTACTGTGTAGGAAAGCATCAGGGATTTAAACTTAATGTGTGCTTCTACTGGGTGTTAGTGGAGTGTCAAGAAAAGAGGGGTGTTTCTTGGCTGATAGAATCCAGAATGCAGAATACCCTGGAAATGTGCATTCTTTATTCTTTTTTTTTTTTCCTACAAAGATTCCGAGGTTTTCTGCAACTGAGAAATGCCTTACCTAGCTCTTACATAGAAAATGAATAATTGGTTTATGTCAGTTTAACAAATCTCCATTTGCCACCTTTGCAGCATATTGTTCTGACATCATGGACAGCACATTCTGCATAAGCTTTCCAGTGGCTGTTGGTTTTTGGATTTTTAATTTTGAATTTTTTTTATATGTCTGTAATTTAAACATTAGTTCTGAGTTTTATGTTTCTGAAATGTAGATATTACAAATTTAGTATTTTTTTCTGTTTGTTCCTAATGTCCAAGTGAATCAAACCAAACAGAGGTCTTGGTGATTAGTAGTATGCCAGCTGTATGTTTGTATGTCTGAATCCTCATGCATTTTATTGTATTTTTGCTATAGGCACCAGTAATAACCAGACAGCCGATTTCAGCAGTGGCAGCCTAAACAGTCTTGAAAGCCTGGACCTGCAGGCGGCGAGAAACAATGTCATAACACAGACAGAAAATGTGCTGGCTTCTGACCTTCTTGGAAACATGAGGACTAACGGAAACCCTGAGTCCTACTTAGAAGCAAAACAACAGGAGTGGCTAGCTCTCCGCGTACACAGTGGTAACAGATGGAAAATACCAAGGCTTTCCTGCATGAACAGAACACCTGAAAACTAAAACATTCTTTTTCTACCAGAGATGGACCATATGCCATAATTACTGCTGCTGTTTTGATGGATTATGAAGTGTTAAGAAAAAGACAAAGCACATCATTAATTCTGAAAGAAACTCTGTTGACGTTTTTAAGCCATCAAATTATAGTGTTTATTTCTTGTTAATTACTTGTAGTAAAATAGTTTAAATCATGCTGGATATCTGTAAATAAAGTGTACATTACAATAAAATGTAAAACAGAAAAGGTTTCCCTAATGAAGTTTCCATTATGCAGACCAGGCCAGGGAACACAATATTATTAATTTGATGTTCCATTAATTAAACGCATCTGCTGCTTAAATGCCAAGAAGTAAGCAGAATATTTTTATTTTTTTACTGCACTTGTCACTTTGCCTATCTAGATTATATTTAGTTATTTAAAATATTATTTTGCATGGTATGTATGATTTTTCATAAAGACTTGAAAATGTACATTTTAAACCAAACAAATGTTTTATCAGTTTAATAGCAAGATACTGACTTACTGTGTTAATTATATGTAAACAATTTTATATTGTTTCATAAGTTTAGATTTTTTATTTATTGGATTTGCTTTTAATTGTCCAACTTCATGACAGTAAGTATATTTTGTTGTGATCATTCATTTTTATAGTCTTGCAGGCAAGTTGATCTATTTGTTGATTTTTAGTTACATACAGAAATATTTTTTTTAATTCTTTATAAAACAAAATGCTATATTGTATGTATTTTAAGCAAAAGTGTTTTAAAATAATATACATTATAAAGAAATTGTTTTTTGTATGGGTTTATGCACACATTTAAATGTCATTTTTTTAACAGGATTCTGCTGAGCAGTTAAGAAATTAGTGCAAATTTTAATAGATTTTGTGACACAAATTTATTTTAATACTAGTTATACATTATTAGACTTCTATAAATTAAGTGCAGATGTACATCATGGTTGTCCTATTATTTATATTAAAATGTCAGAAAAATTCTTATTTTGTCCATTATCCTTTAAAATGAAATGCCATCTAAATACAGTAAATATGCTGTAAAATGTATCCTCTATTTGGCACATTTCTCTTCATCTCTTATTAACTTGGAAAGCACTGTATTCCTTGTGTCTAAAGTTCATAAAATGGCTGCAGCATTTGAAGTAATTGTGTTTCAGGTTTATTTTAATGTACTTTTATCTTTATAGATGTGGTGTGTAGGGTTTAGTTTTCTATCATAAATTCAGTTTATTCGTTAAGAAATTCTTTGTGTCCTTTTGCTAGATGAATCAGTTAAAAGACAGCACTTAAAGACTTGGACAGTTTCACTTTTGATAGCTCTTTTTGTTGGCCAGAAAAATTAAATCACAATCAATTTTATCTGCCACAAAACTGAGTGTAGTTTCTTTCATAACCTTTTACTAAGCTTGTTTTAAAATACTCATTAGAAGCACTCTCTTCTTAATTATTAAGAATAATGCTACACTCCGATAGCTGTATATTAATAGCAATAATTATTAATTATTGTATGCTTATTTATTAAGGTGGTATATACAGTACACTAGAAAATGTCATTTTCTTACAATATGTTTTAGAGGTGTGGACTGCCAAATTTAACTCCAGATAAGGTCCCAGTCTGTGACAGAACACCCTCATGCACAAATCCACACTATTTTACACTAGGCATATTAGTGTCAATAATCAATCTAACCTGTATTTCTTTGAGATTTATTGGCCGAAAAATTGAGGATAACATGTACATTTCATAATGGACTCATGTAGTGAGCACTCGAAGAATCAAATCAAGACATCAGGATCTGTGAAGTAGAAGTGGAAACGTTGGGCCACCATGTATTGTAATTTTAAGAATGCAAAAATAAGAGTCCAAATACAAAAAATGAAAACACACCAGCCTCACTTCACTGAGTGATGGAACAGGCATAACCCTAACTTGTGTATGTACACTGTTCCTGGCAACTTGGTTTTTCTTACTTTATGAGGCACATGAAAGAATATTACTTGGCCAATTTTCCTGTGTGCCATAATACAATATAAGTCAATCAATAGCTCAGAAATGGAAAGCTACTCTGCTTCAGGATTGCTATTAATATTCAGCTATCGGAGTGTAGCACCATTAAAATGAATAACAGCTGGCTGACATGTTGACAGAAAGAAATTACCTAACACACAGCCAGTCAAGTTTTCTTTCACAAAGAGCTGCTGCTTCACATGGATATTGATTTCTTGGATAATATGGCTCTAGAATGGTTAGATGCTTTCTCTAATATTGAGTTATGTGTTATTAAAACTTGATAAAGCAGAGGGATGCATTACTTACACATTTAGCACATAGACACTTCAGCACATTAGCACAAACCCCGGCAGAGGTCTTTTAACTCTTTGAATGCTAGCATTTTTTTTCTACCTGGTAATGTGCTTTTGCGCTCTACCCTTTCTAAATCAGCTGTCCTGCTTCTGATCTGTGAAAAAAGTTTCTCTTTTATAATTATATATAATCGCGAATACAAGCGGCTGAAATGAGTTTCCTCTGCAGGGTGTCTGGGCTTTCCCTTAAAGATAGGGTGAGAAGCTCAGTCATCCGGGAGGGGCTCAGAGTAGAGCCGCTGCTCCTCCGCATCGAGAGGAGTCAGATGAGGTGGCTCGGGCATCTGATCAGGATGCCTCCTGGACGCCTCCTTGGTGAGGTGTTCCGGGCACGTCCAACCGGGAGGAGGCCCCGGGGAAGACCCAGGACACGCTGGAGGGACTATGTCTCCCGGCTGGCCTGGGAATGCCTTGGGATTCTCCCGGAAGAGCTGGAAGAAGTGGCCGGGGAGAGGGAAGTCTGGGCTTCTCTGCTTAAGCTGCTGCCCCCGCGACCCGACCCCGAATAAGTGGAAGAGGATGGATGGATGGAAGGTAATTAAACGCTTAAGGTGCAGCATAAAATAGAGGTTGATTGAGTGAGTAAAGGCTCCATTGCACACTGGAAATTGAAAGACTACAGGAGATGATATTCCAGAGATTTTAGTGTCTTCTACAAACATGGCCTAAATGTCTTTGGAATATCATGGGAGACAAAGTAAAAGGCCTAGATAAAAACCACACATATAGGGAGAATGAAAATAGTTCAAATGGACTGGTGTAAAATTAATTATTGTCAGGGCCAGGCAGCAATAAAAAAAATGGAGAACAAAAATTTCATATCCATTTATAAAAAATAAATGAAAGAATACAGTTCAACTAGTTGTCCTAAAGGAACAGCTGCCAAGCAGACGGTGCTTTTATATGCAATAGAAGATGAGAAACATTAAACTGTCTTTCTGGAAATGTCAGAAATACCATAGCATTTGAAATAAGGTGCAGATATCATGTTTCATTGTTGTGTACTACTTCTAGATCTTTTGGTGCAGTTGTTTATGTTGCATTTCATAACTTCTAGATCTTTTGGTGCAGTTGTTTATGTTGCATTTCATGACACTCGAGTCTGTTTTGTCAAATTCAGAGTCATGAAAGCTGGTGCCTGTGCCATCAGCACTGCGCATAATACAAGAACCAAGCCTGGTTAGGGCAGCAGGCCTTTTAGATTCACCAAATGCAACATACATGGCCTGTTTGTATTTGACAGTTAACCTAACACATTTCTTTGAGATGGGTGAAGAAAGTCCACACAAGCACATCTGGAACATATAAAACATACACAAATGCTAACCAGCAGCAAGATCTGAAACAATACTGTGAGACACCTGCACTTCAACAACAACAACATTTATTTCTATAGCACATTTTCATACAAACAATGTAGCTTGAAGTGCTTTACGTGATGAAGAAAGAGAAAAAAGACAAATAATTTAAATTAAGGAACACTAATTAACATAGAATAAAGTAAGGTCTGATGACCACAGAGGACTGAAAAAAAAAAAAAAAAAAACTCCAGATGGCTGCAGAAAAAAATTAAATCTGCAGGGGTTCCAGGCCAGGAGACCGCCCAGCCCCCTCTAGCCATTCTACCTAACATAAATGAGCTCACAATCAGTCCTCATTGTATTCAGGGTTCTCATGGCAGAATTTGATGATGATGGTCATGTGGACTTCTGGCTTTTATCCATCAATGTAGGGACATCACGGTCCTTTGATCAGAACAACCGGAAAAAGAACAGAAGAGAAAGTAGAGGTTAGTATGGATTGTGTCCAATTTTCAGTCCTTATGACTCCCAAGAAGTTCTCATTAATGTTTTGCACCACTGGCACTTTGATCACAATAACACTTGTGACCTTGATATATGCCATCAGAGCCTTAGTTTCGCTGAATACAAACTATACCATACAAAGCTGAGGGAAGGGTGGGCAGGAATTATGCCTCATTCACCAGGACCGTGGCTGTAGTCAGGGTCAGTAACAAAACTAAAAGAACCAAACAAGATGTAAGTTGTTAATATAGGCAGAGAGTCAAAATAGCAATAAATATGGCAGTTCTGAATAGAATAAAAGGAAAAAAATAATCATGACTTGATAAGAAGCTGTACTACATCATAAGTCGTGATTGGGGATTCATAGAATGGAAACAATGGTGACAAGATACTAAACAACAAACAAAAATTAGACATTACTTAAATCTTAATATGAATACCAAAAAAAACAGTTACTTAAAACTTCACATCCAGATGTTTATTTTCTGTATAAGGGAAAGTGTTCAATCTGTACACAGGCAGTTAACAGACTATTAATTAAAGCATAATCATTCAGAATAATGTTGGTCATTATGAAAACATCTCTACTGTTATCAGGTGCATATTTGCTGCCCTAAGAATTGACGTGAACCAAACAAGACTTTTTGCCCTCAGGCACCTAGAAATAAAGGGTTGGTTGTGTAAATGGGGACATCTTAAGACTTAGCATGACACAAACTCTTTGCACCGTTCAATATTTGTGTGATGTAGTGCAAGACAGTGAGTGTCCTGTGATATTTAGAATCATGATCATGAGCTTGAAGTGTGTCATGATCAGTATCTGAGAGAATATGCATTCAAGTACTGTCACCCTTCCAGGTTTGCAAATTTGACAATTGCAGTTTCAGTTATTAGTGAGATGCCCTTCAGCAATTAAATGAGAATATTTTTCTAGCTTGATAAAAGATTCCAGAAACTTGTAGACGCAAAAGAAAGAAATATATAACCAATACTGAAAATAATTTGCATCACATAAAATCATATAAATATGTGTTATTCAATATTCATTACTGCAATAATTTAATAAAGCAGTTCTAATATTATTTGCAAATTTTCACATTTGCAGGGGTCTTCTGTCCCTAACCATCATGAATGTGAAGGAGTGACTAATTTTCTTCCAGTTGTCTCTGTAGGAAACCAGTGCACAACAATTTGTTTGATAACTAACTGATGCCAGCAGATGATGAATTCTACAATTAAGGATTATTTACAAGGTAATTTTGGAGTCTTTTTTTTTTTTTTTTAAACTAATGTTTCTAAACACATATTAAAATACAGAGTCAAACAAATGTGTCATTTTGTTTAGCACAGACTAAGTGACATATATGAAAGATATACAGGTATGATGTACAGAGAGCATGTAATAAATAAGTGACATATATGAAAGATACTGTATATGTTATACAGATAGCATTTAAGTGATATATATGATAGATATATGGTATTTATTTAATGCTATCTGTATAAGTGACATACAGCTAGGTCCATAAATATTTGGACAGAGACAACTTTCTAATTTTGGGTCTGTACATTAATACAATGAATTTTAAATGAAACAACTCAGATGCAATTGAAGTGCAGACTTTCAGCTTTAATTCAGTGGATTGAACAAAAAGATTGCATAACAATGTGAGGCAACTAAAGCATTTTATTAATACAATCCCCTCATTTCAGGGGCTCAAAAGTAATTGGACAATTGACTCATCATGCCTTTGCAGTTCCAGCACCTAAGTTATGGAATGGTCTGCCAATTGAAATTAGGTCAGCTTCTTCAGTTCAAATGTTTTAATCTAGACTTAAAACACACTTGTTTTCAATTGCGTTTAACTGTATATGAGTAATTCTGGTATTAATTTTATTAATAATGTATTTTTTTTTCAAATCCATTGTTATTCTGCAAATTATCTTCTAATCGGTTCTTTTAACTTATTTTAGTATTTATGTAATTTTTGCACTTGTTTTTACTGATTTATTATTGATATTTTTTTTATTGTACAGCACATTGGTTTTACACTTATGGTGTTTTAAAATTGTGCTTTTTGAATAAAGTTTGATTTGATTTTTTTGATTTGATTTGAACTTTAAATTAATAAATCCATTCAAAAATGATATTTTTCAATATCTTGCCTCGTGGTTTGTAGTGGTGACAGAAAAAATAAATAATTTAACGTTTTCTTGTAAAATAGAGTTAACACGTCTTACAGAATGGGCATCTATGAAGACCAATGCTGGAAAACGGCAAAAATTATAAAAATGGCCATGAAAAACAATCTCATGTTGCATATGTCAAGTCATTATGTCATTTGCTCACAACTTGCAAAGAGCATGCATTTTTACTAAGGTATTGTTGAATAAATACCTCAATGTCAATCAAATCAATGTTGTGCAAAAACAGGAAGTGTGTTCAGATGAGAACGAGCTTTTGAATTGAAGACCTGCTTCTCCCCCCTTATTAATTGGTGAAGAGTTTTTGTTGTGTCCGATGCTGCTTGTAATACTTTGATGCTTTGTGACACCGAACTGAACCAAACACTAGGTAGGCAGCCAGGCAACACTGCGACAGCTTGAAAATTCCTTTGATTCTCAATGAAAGTGCAACCTCTAGCACGCTCTCTTAGATTAGACTTGTAGTTTGTTTTTGGAATACTTAGTCTTGTATATCTTAAGCAAAATGCAGAATAATAAAGGGATGGAAAAAGACAAACTTCAGTATTATCATTCATTACCAATGCAATCATGGTGCAAAACATTATATGGGAAAGTTGCTACAACAGGTATTAATCACCACAATGTTTGGCTGATAGCATTCATCCCCTAACTCAGAATAAATGCCAAGGCAGCTAACGTTAATCAAAAAATGAGTCTTTGTTGTGAATATAATGGAAAGGAGGGAGATTAACACAAGGAATAAGAAAGTCCAAAGTAACCATTCCTCGTTCATTTCAGTCCACTTGCCCAGTTGTAAGCACCATAGATTTCTCTGCCCATTATTCTCTGGCCTTACTTCCACTTGCCATTTACTAACCTCATAGCTCCATGCTTACTGGTTGCAAGAAGATTTCAAGCCTCTCTTCCAGGGACTTCTTCCATAACCATCATTCTGCCACTTATAGTATCAGGATCACCTTCTGAGACCTACCTACCAAACTCTAAAGGGTTAGGCAACCACTTGTAGCCTGGCCACCAAAATTAGTTTGGTCCCAAAATTGAGAAGCAGGCTTAATGGCCTTCCCAGGCCAAAATGAAGCCTAAGTTTGAAAAGAGAAAGCGAGGCTCTAAAGCAAAAAATAAAGAGAAAAAAGCAAGATGATTATCCATAAGGGTTAACAAGTATGCAAACAAAAGCCAAACCTGAAATCCAGAACCAGCATGAAAAGTCTAAAGTAGTTTCTGTAGTAGTAATTGATGTCTTCAGCAATAATAGCCAAGAAGTAAAAATCAGTAAAACAAAGGACAACCAAAAAACATTAGCATAGGCGAGTGTCTCAGTGCTGTCATGTTTGGAGTTGCACTCTGAATTTTTGCAGTTGTTCCTTGTTCCTTTTGTTTTGTTTAGATATGTTGTATTTATGTGAGTACATTTTGTGGCAGCGCCATTTTGTGCATTCGTTTTGCTCTTGTTGAAAGCAGTTGCTAAGCAAGGTCAACCAAAACTTTGCGGCGTATAACATCACTAGGTCAAGCATATAAGAGTCAGTGGAGTGTACTTCTAGATTGTCTCACTTGTGAATACAACAAAGAAAATACTTAGCATTGTTATCAGTGTGGTAATCTGGTATTTGGAATCTTATGTTTTTTGTTTATGTAAAATAATGTTTGGTTTTCATCTCTCCATTATGTTCTTTGATTTATCATGTGTTGTTTATGTCTCAGCCCAGATATCTCCTCTGGCTGGGATTCAGTTTCTTGTTTTATGTCTGTTCTGTTCAGTTTTAATTCTTTTTCCTATGTTAATATTGCTATTTACTTAGTCTCTGTGTACCTTTGTAGACTTTGTTACAGTATGTCCCTTGTGTTTTCTGGGTGGTTCCCCATGAGGCAGGACCACCTGCCCATCACTGGCCTGGACTGCTTTCAGCTTTATAAAGGCAAGAGTTTCCCATAGTTCCTGGTGATTCATTTGAATGCGCTAGGGAGTCGGTGAGTGTTTTTTGTGTCTCTGCTTATGCTTATTGTGTTTTCTGGATTTTTGACCTGGCCTTAATTTACTGTATTAAGACTTTGTTTGCCTTAGATTTCCTTTACTGGCAACGCCTATTGCCTTTTTGCTCTGTGGAGTTTCATGTAATTTCAGAACATTTTCGTTAAGAATAAATCTTTTATTTTTTTAACAATTCTGTGTGGCACTTTGTGTTACTAGTTGAGGTTTTTTGATAGGATTTCCCCTTCTAGTGGCTATTTTTGGAACTGTTTGGGATTTTTGTGCTTGGGAAATCTCAAGTGTCACCACACATTCTGGGCTTGTTTATTACAATGATGTCTTCATAGTATACACTTTTCCATGTTAATTGAACTACCAGCCTCCTTCTGATTCCACTCATAGTGGAGTTAATACAAGAGCAGGGTGATGGGTTGTCAGGTGAGAGGGCTTGACCAGGAAAAGCAGGGTTGGGTGCTAAAGATCAACCTGAAGCCCCTCCCACATGACACCACTGGCTACGTTTGTTATAATTGACCCAAAGCCACACCCCAAATCTTGGTTGTCTAGTTTGCCCATAAAGAATCTGTTGCACTCAAGACAGTAGAAACATGTTTCTTTGCGGATATTTCTAGAAATATTTGTTTTTGATACTTGAGCATGAGATGGTAGAATGTCAGTGTCTGATCTGCATCATTGACTTGCCCCTTGAGTTATTGTAGGCTACCACGGCACCTGGCTTAGTGACTTTCCTCTGACACAAAGTGACAGTCGCTGCATTGTGAAAAGTGCACTAACATCTTTTTTTGTCTTCTACTTGATTACAGTCATTTTCACTTTTTGCCACAAAGCTACTTGCACCACAGTGAAGCTTCAGACGACCAAATTCACAAGGCATATCTGAGCAGTTTGGTCACACAGTGCTGTATGCTTCAATTTAACTATCTGTGTCAATGTCTGATGACCAAGTCACACTGTCCTCCCTATCGCCTGATTCAACTAATGGTTCAGTTTCGGTTTGTTCTAAAACTGCCTTTACATTGTCACATTTACATGTAGTTTTGTTTTGGTTGAAGACTCCTCCCCACTCATGAATACCGATGAGTTACCTTAGAGTGGCAGAACACATAGAAATGTTCGTGTTTTTTTGCAGCATGATGTTACTTTATCCACTAGATGGCACAGGGGAATACTGTCTCCATAATTTTTTTGGCTAAACACCTTAAATCGGTCCACAAAAGGGTGACCCCAGAGACATTCAAGCTTAACTGTTCTTACTTAGAATTCCTAGTCCGAGAGACACTTGGGATTAACTGTTTTTACCTAGAATTCGGACTCTGGGTTAATACCAAGGAGGTTAAAGAAGGCCCCAGTTTACATGGCTCCTTAATGGCAAGTGCGGGGACACTAGGAACCACTAGAGACATCACTAGTCAGTTTACAGAGAATTGTAATTAATTTGTATGCTCCTTGTTTTTACATTCCCCACTGTTCAGTCTTATACGTACATTAATGTACATACAGTTGTATCTATTTTTTTTTTGTTTTATTCCAGCCTATCTGGTTGTTTTTAAATGTATACTTTATAAACTGTCATTATTTCATTTGATGGGGTTTACAGCATATTCAATCAGTGATGTTAACTCACTCTCCTGCTTGTCTGGGCAAGTACTCAGGTAATTTTAGTACAAGGAGGAACAGACGTGACATGCAGAAGTGTAGCAAGCTCCAGAGACAAATGGACGAGAGGTGACCTTTCCAAAACAGAAATTTGACTATGAAGATTTGATAACCCTATAGAAACTCATGATGATAAAATATATGTCTTCTAAAGAGGTAGGCTGCAAAATGTATTGCAGTTTTTTTGCTTGTTTTAATAGTGCCATGATTTATCTTATTATTATTATTATTTACTTATTGGTGTGGCTCTGAGGTTAGGGATCTGCACCAAATCCCGTAAATCCCAGAACACCAGAAGTGATTCTACTCCATTTGGCTCTTGAGCAAGGTCCTTAACCTGCAATTGCTCCTGGGTATGACGTGGATCTGCATCCAGCCCTGCAAACAGGTCCTCAAGCTTGCAGCGAAACTTGGGGGATGGTTATAGGATTGGCACTCCAGCCATCATAAATAACCTCACACTGTTCCAGTGTAGTGCTGAGATTTCGCCTGCTGCACTTGGGTCTCAATCCAGATGGTTCATTGTTTGGTGGGTGTGGCAACACAATATCAATGCTTGCTCCCAACCTCATGCAGGTGAAGGGTGTAACAGAACAAGATACAGAGGACAGAAAGATATGGAAGAAGATGATCTGCTGTGGCGACCCCTAACGGGTGCAGCCGAAAGAAGACAACGCTCCCAACGTTATTCTTTACCCAAGGCGACTTCACATTTGAGATAGCATTGGTTGCATTGCTTTTGTTTTTCCAGTTAGAGCATAGGTAGGTAAAGTGACTTGCTCATGGTCTCACAATGTCAGTAGCTAATGTATATGTTACTGGCAATGTATGAAATGTGGGCATTGTATAGAATGCCTGGCATTTTTAGGTATGAAGTATGAAACATCCAAATTATTTTAATATTATATATACATTCCCTAGGCATTGTATGTAATACCTAGACATTATATAGAATGACAAATGCTATTTAGGCAAAGTATTAATAGAGAGTCGTGAAAAGGCTTTTATTGAAAAGATGTATATGAAAATGAAAGAAATACAAAATAAAGTATAGGACTTTCTTATTGAGGAAAACAAGAGAAAATAAAATATGAACATACTTGTTGCAACAAGGAAGGTAAGAGTTTTATTTTAAATTGCACTTAATTCCGAACAAAAACTGAAATGCAAATGTGGAATTCTCCCTCTGAGGCGAGCGCTAAAAGTCACGTGACATTAGAAACGTCATTAGTGGGAGGATTTTATACTTTGTGGGTTTGTCTTTTGGCATTGCATAGAATGCCTAGGAAATGTATGACATATTAATTGTTTCATACTTTGATGTCCAGTTTTCAGCATTCTATATATTGCCTAGGCATTCTATACAATTCCTGCCTTTCATACATTGCCAGTAACCGATACATTACATTATTGTTTGTTTTTTTTATGTAGGGACGTGACTGCTGTTTGAACTCAATCAGTCCTTAAAATGGCTTTCCTGGTGCACTACAATGTTTACTTCGAGGTGATGCTGCATTCACTATAGCAATACCACATCCCCATCCCCAATTTACTGGTATAAGCTGCCCGCTTTTTGACTGGTTTGTTTTGGTAGACATCATTCCTGCGCGTCTTACATTTAGCATGTGCTGATATACCCTGGTTGCTATTGTTTCAATGGAATAATGTTGTCTTGCGACTATAAGTTGGTTTGCCTTTCTTTAAGATGGGCGTAATAATTATAGCTTAATACCTGTCTGACATACCAACCTGACTGGAGGTTAAATGTCTGTCTGTAGCAGCGTGTGATTAGAATACTTCAGCATACCTGCTTGACTGGATTTTCGCTAAGTCTGTATTGTTACAATATATTACATTCATTCTGTGCAGTGTCTTTAGGAGTGTTCATGCCCAGGGGCTCTCAGTAGCCTTAATCTGGTCCCGGATTGACTTTGTCTGTTATCTTTAAGCCAATTTTCATACAAGTTTATTGTACATACCCTGTGTTTTTCTAGACAAAAATGTTCCATTTACTGAACTCTCACAGTTAAATATGTGAACTGGTATGCCAAAGTAGTCCTGCATTCAATGTCTCAGGTATATTTGCTTGGGCATGCTTTCACAAGACATTTTTGTGATAAGGAATATAAAGTAAGCTTCAGTTCTGTTATGAATGTTGCATTTTTCTTGTAGGAATTTCCTGGTGAAATTACTTTTTTTTTCTCTAATCAAAACACCTTCAATGATAACATTTTAGAGAGGCAATGCTTGCAGAGATATCTCATATAGCACAGTCTCATTATTTGTTATTGCAGGATTCTAACAAAAAAGACCATAATTGCTTTACATTGTTGTGTATAAGACAGTCCGAGTCAAAAACTACAGGAATAGTTTAAAATGCAAGCTGGAATCGGATTGCTTTGCTACTGGACTGTAGAAGAGCCAGTAAAAGGCATTGGGATCAAAACAGGAGAACAAACTGTGGCTCAGATGGGCGAGTGGCAGCTCCTTATCAGAGACACACATTGTTAATTAATTTATTGGGTTTGCCTTTGTTTAGAGGTGTCATTCATTTTTTTTTAAATGATTTATTTATGATCTTGTCATTTTGTTATCTTTTTGTGTTTTTGCTTCTACCGACACCCAACATTTTAGTGCCTTTATTTGTCATAATGATTGTTAGGCCTGTGATGACATCATGATATTAAAGATAATGCCACACTTTCCTGCCAAAGGCATTTCGGCAATTAACAGAAATATATTGAATTTTGTTTTGTTTCAGATCCCACTTTGGCTTCATCCTTGAAAGCTTTTGATGAACCTTTTTTATGATTCAGTATGTAATGACCTTACAACAATGACATTTCTTTTGTTTATCCCCTAAAGATTATCCTGCTTTGAACCCCTCTGCTCACTTAAAACATCAGTATGCAATGGTCCATACATTACTTCCATGTAAAGTTCACTTTAGTGATACCACAGGAAGTCACTCAATGGAAGATTTTACAATATAACACAATCGATTGCACTACACAGTAGTATACCATCAAGCACATTTATTAACTTGTATAGTATTTGTGATGTACTATGGTACATAACCCGTATTGTGATGCCAAACCCATTTAATTCAACCAAAGTAAGAAAAAAGTCTTAACATAACCAAAAATCCAGAAAAAACACATTTTTTGTGTTTCTAAAGTTTATAAATTGATTTGCATGTCATTGAGTGAAATAAGTATTTGATCCCTGTGGTGTACAGATTACAATCAGTCAATCAATTATAGATACTCCTGATCTCAGCTCATTATGTGTATAAAGCACACCTGTTCACAGAATCAAATTCTTCCATTCCACCCTCTCCACCACCATAGGCACAACCAAAGAGTTGTCAAAGGAGGTCAGGGACAAGACTGTAGACCCGCATAAGGCTGGAATGGGTTATCAGACCACCAGCAAGAAGCACACAGAATTCTGGCTGGGTTGTAGGCGATCAAATGCTTATTTCACTCAATGAGCTGCAAATCCAATTTATAACTTTTTTTTTTCTGGATTTCTAGTTGATATTCTGTTTCTCTCCATTAAAATGAAACTACCATAAAATTAGAGACTGTTCATTTCTTTGTAAGTGAGCAAACTTACAAATTCAGCAGGGGACCAAATAATTATTTGCCCCATTGTATACTCGCATAGAGAGAAGGAGAAACTCATATCAGATAAATATGAGGTAAAAAAGGCTGAACCCGTGATACCCACAGAGTGATTTAACCTTGCTAAGAGGGTCTTATGATCATCCGTGTCAAAGGCTGAACTGAGATCAAGCAGTACTAACACTGATCACTCGCCAGCGTCTGCAGCCATTAATAAATCATTTGAAACTTTAAGGAGAGCTCTTTCTGTGGAGTGATGTTTTCAAAAACCGGACTGGAAGAAATCCAAAAAGTTATATTCCTCAAGAAAAACAACCAGCTGTTGCTCAACAACCTTTCCTAAGATTTTTGAGAGAAATGGTAGTTTAGCAATGGGCCTCTAATTTATAGGAGCAGAAGAATCGAGATTCGATTTTGTTCAGCAAAGGATGAACAACGGCATGTTTAAAATAGCTAAGGACACAGCCAGACTGCAAACAGAAATTAATTATCGATACCAGGCTGGGGCTAATAGGGTCAAGAACTTTTAAAAACAAAGACGTTGGTAAAACATCTAAAGTGCTAGAAGATGGTTTAATTTTCTTAATCAGTGGCACAAAGTCCTCAAGAAAGACTGGATTAAAAGAGTTAAAAACAAAAAAAACAAGGATCATGGAGGACCAGCTCCTAAAGAAGCAAATATTAAAGGAAAAGTAGACGTACCATCTGTGACTTTACTAACAAATATTTAAGGAAGTCATCACAATTAAGGTTTGAAGAGACCAATATATTAGATGGTGCTGGAGAAACAATATTGGATATTGTAGCGAACAGAACCTTGGGGTTGCATTTGTTATGTGATATTACATTAGCAAAAGAGGAAGATCTGGCTGCTCTCTGTTATAATCAGAAACAAGATATTTAAGATGGAGGTAATAAACCTCCAAATTAATGGCCTTGCATAATTGCTCAACCTGTTGGCAGCTACATCTAAAACTACGGATATCATCATCCGTCCAAGTGTAGTATTAACAGCAGCCCTGTGTCTCAGTGTTATAAAGGGGCCTCAGGCCTTAAATACTTTAAATGCACAAAATAAACCTCTAGCTTAAAAGGACAAAGACAAAGTGACTTTTTTTAATTTAAAGGATTTATTAAATAACCAAAAAAAAAAGAAAGAAATCATAATCCGGAAAACAGAGACCAAACACAAAGCAAAACTCCACAGTAACCAGCACATGCAAAGAAAGTACATACACTAATGCTCTTGACACCACAAACCTCCGTGAACCTCTGAGGAACCTTGCTGCCCAGACTGAACTATATGGTGGACCCTTAGCATTGAAATAATGGTCACCCCACCTCTCTCAGAAAACAAGGAAAATGGGAAAACAGCATATATAAACATGTGTCTGCTTCAAATAAATGGCTCAGTAGTTTGTTCCAGACCCCAACAGCGCTCTGTGTAAAAAAGTGAGTCTTGGCTTTAGACCTAAATGCACTTCCCCATAATTCCCGCTGATGTCCTTGAGTACGTGATTCAACCTTAAGCTGAAAGAATGTTGCTTGATCTACTTTATCAATGCCCCTGAGGATTTTGAAAACCTAGATTATGTCTCCACACAGTCTCCTTTGCTCAAGAATAAATAGGTTTAATTCTCTGGGTCTGTCAGAATACATGTCCTTAAGTTCTGGGATGAACTTGGTTTCTCTCCTCTGCACAGTTTCAGGTGCTGCTATGTCTTTCTTGTAGCATAATGACCAGAACTGCATGCAGTACTCCAGATGCAGTCTCACTAGTGCATTATGTCCCCTGATTTATGCTGAACGCTTATACAGATTTATACTTTACAATATAAAGCAACATTTTATTTTCCTCTGTAGTTGATTGTTTCTACACATTGCTTAGATCAGTGGTCTCAAACTCCGGCCCTGGATGGCCGCAGTGGCTGCAGGTTTTCATTCTAACCCTTTTCTTAATTGGTGACCTGTTTTTGATGGCTTATTAACTTCTTTAGATGGAGAAAACATTGTGTCAACATAACTCCCCAATCCTTTTCAGCAGTTGCTTCCTTTCAGACAGTGTCTTGTATTTATAATTAGCTTTCCTTTTGCCCAAGTGTAGCAGTTTGCACTTTTCTACATTAAACTACATCTTGCAAGTGTTCACCCAGTTTGTCTGGGTCATTTTGAATTGTTTTGTTTATACTCTGTATCTGCCATTCCTCCAATTTTAGCGTCATCTATGAATAACTATACCGATATCAGTGTCATTAATATAAATTAGAAAAAGAACTGTTCCAAAGACAGACCCCTAAAGGACACCACTCCTGACCTCAGTTAATTGCAGAGTATTCTCTTATTATCTATACTATTTTTCTCCTGCTTGTTAACCAACTTGAAATCCAGTGTTTTTGGTTACATCTGATGTCTATAGCTTGTATTTTAAGAATTAATCTTCGGAGTGGGACTTTATCAAAGGATTTTTGAAAGTGTAAGTAAATTATGTCATATACTTTGTTTTTGTTGACTGTTCCAGTAACCTTTTCAAACAAAGTCTAAAAGATTGGTTTAGCAAGATCTTCCTTTCCTTCGCCCATGCTGGTTGTTATTTAGCATATTATTTTCATACAGTTTTCTTATTTTGTATAGTTTCCATAATTGTGCATAGTACTTCAGCTCACCACACTCTATGTGGACAGATATGAGTGAATTGCCAAAAATGGATATAATGAAGTTATTAGAAATAAACTTGATCCATTAGGATTAAAAGTCAAGACTGAGGTAAAGAATTTAGGGGTAACTATTGACTCTGACCTGAATTTTAAATCACATATTAATCAGATTATTAGGACAGCATTTTTTCACTTAAGAAATATAGCAAAAGTTAGACCTCTTATAACATTGCAAGATGCTGAGAAATTAGTTCACGCTTTTGTTTTCAGTCAATTAGATTACTGCAATGCACTTCTCTCAGGACCCCCCAAAAAACCTCAATCGATTGTAACTAGTACAGAATGCAGCTGCTAGAATCTTAACTAGGAAAAGAAAATCCGAGCACATCTCTCCAGTTTCATGTCACTACATTGGTTACCTGTGTCATTTAGAATGGACTTTAAAATACTACTTATGGTTTACAAAGCCTTAAATAATCTCTCTCCATCTTATATTTCGGAATTGTCTTACACCTTAAACTCCAAGTTGTAACCTTAGATCTTCAAATGAGTGTCTGCTTAGAATTCTGAGAGCTAAACTTAAAAGAAGTGGTGAGGCGGCCTTCTGCTGTTATGTACCTAAGATCTGGAATAGCTTACCAGCTTACCGATAGGAATTTGCCAGGCTAGTACAGTGGAGCAGTTGTTGTTGTTGTTCTTGAATGCCCAACATTTACTAGGTTCTACAGACCCAGTGGAAAGGAAAAGATAAAAAAAAAGACTAGAGGAAAATAAACGAAAGCACAAAAGTACATAGTTGAAAGCTAAGAAGATGCTTCAAAATTTAAGCAAGTAGAAGTTACAAAAAGAGAATCATAAGACCTGACAATCTTACCTTTGTTCTACAGCTGATTTTATAGTTAATAGAATGGCTACAATTTCTTTATTTGACCATGACAACTAAAGTCAAAGTCACATCACACAACAATCAGAGGGGGAGGTCATATTTGACAACTAAAGTTGCTGATATTGTTGTCTGAAGACATCAGATTATGTAACTAGAAATTGCAGGGTATGGAAAATTAGACACCTGCAAGAAGACTTTCCAGCACAGTTTAACATTTTCAAAATACTACAAACATGCCTCTTCTTCAACCGTCCAACTTGAGCTGACCCTCTACTGTACTCATTTCTAATCTTATCCATCCTTGTCACACCCAGTGCAAATCTTCAGCTCCAGACCTCCAGCTCTGTCTCCTGCTTTCTGGTCAGTGCCACCTCAATTTATATTTTAAAAAACATTTTTATTCCCTGGAATTTGGCTAATAGTTAAGAACTTATTCTTAGAACTTGTTAAGATTTTAATGTATTAATTTTGTGTATATCCATTTAGTTATTTATTTATTTGCATTCATATGTATTAGCTTTTAGCTTCTGAAAACTGTGTTTTAGTGTAAAGTACTTTAGTCGACATATAGTTGTGTTAAATGTACTTTATAAATAAAGCTGACTTGACTAGAGGATGATGAGTCTCACGTCTGTTTGCTAGCTTCAAAACACCTGCATTTCTTGTAGCTTCTTTGTATGCTTTGTACATGTGAGCGCTTATTGGTTCTTAATTCTTGCACGCTCAATCCCGCCCCTACGACTAAAGACTAAATCAAAGCTGTTTCATTTTGTCAGGGCGATCAAGTCAGAGACTGGTTGGACTGGGTGTGTCACACTACACAACTGAGTGCGCCACGACTGCCCCTGATGCTCTAAGATTATGTAAATGAAGTTTCAAACTAAAAATCTCAGCAAAAGTCATGTAATGTGACATTTATAAATAAAGGAGACAAAAACACTGAATAAGAGTTGGGGATACCAATGTTCTAGCACCGTATACTTGAAGAATTGGGCAAGAAAATAGCAATCGTCTTCACAGACTTGAGCTCACTACAGAACTGAAGGCAAAAAGAATGAATTGCAGTTTATATAAAGGTGTAGACCTGAAGGGGCGGCGCCAGTAGAATGGAAACAGGAAATGATGTCAGCAGTGGAAGAGTCATCCATCAGCTGGCTTGACAAGTAAGTACACTCATTCAAGCCGATAAGCAGTCTCCCATGTGTGTGCCTGTCACATATGGCTTAAAGTGACATCATTACTTGGAAGCAATCCCTGGAGCAACACAAGATTGCCAAATAATAATGCAAAATTAAAAAAATATGAAAATCAGTTCTAAAAGCACACGTAAATGTGCTTAACCATGTGTAAAGCCTGTCAATCTTAGACTATATTAATATTCTATTAATTTATTTTATTTAGAAAAATTATTCTTTTTCCTTAAATACTATTTGCAAAATTTTTGCTTTTTTAAAATTTTTTTTTAATGTTTCTTGCTTGTATATTTGCTTTCCTTCATAAGTCGCTTTATGTTCTGGAGTTTCTTTCTGTTTCCAAACGTGCCAGTCAGGCTGGTTGGCTCCAAATTAGCAAAGCAAGATTGTGTGAAGTGCAGACCTCTGCATTCTAAAGGCCTTTCCTCATGTTGAGAAACGTCAGGAATGAGACATTTAAATGGATCCCGTTTAAAACCTGTGTATTGAATGTGGTCTTCTGAAGCATAAAGTTGTCAGCCATGCCAGGAAATGTTGCATCCATCGTTGGGGTTCTGTGGAGTTATATTTTTTTTTTGTATCAATTCGGAAGAGGCTGAGGTTTGTCTGGGCCTGCAGAAAGAAAGTGGTTCTTTTTTTTTTTTTTGCATAGGGCTGTATGAAGGTGCCATGTACAATGCACAGTTATTTTATTTAAACTTTATAGTGGTGACAAGAAAAAGAAAGCCTATGAGGAAATTGAGTTGCACAAGCGCAGACAGGGAATAAGGCGTGGGGAAGCTTGTGGTCGCTCCCTGTTGGGCTTTTTTTATTTTTATTTTTTTTTTACTTTAGTATAGCTCTATGCGGCATACAATTTTTCTTTGTATTTGGTAGCATAATTCACAAAGGATTTTTTTTTTTTTTACAGGAAGAAGAAAATAACCCTTAGTGCTCAAAGCACATGGGAAGTCACAAGTGTTGAGGGGCCCAGTAATACTGACATTACCATCTCAAGAGGAAGACATAATGAACCTCCCTTGGGCATATTTTTGAAGGGCTTGTTTTGCTTACCTATACCATTTGGAGGGCAGCATAAGCACATTTGTGTTTAATGTTTTTGAAACAAATTTTCTTTAGGAACTTCATTTTGCCAGCATTGGCTACTTGATTTTAAAACTTTCACTTCTTTCTTTCTTCTTTCTTTCTTAGGGTGGAGGCCATGTTCTTGTCATCCTATAATGTCTGACTTTTAACTTCCACCCGGAGTTTCTTTTCAAGTATGCCAGCACAGCCTTTTCCACGAGAAGATGTGAGTACAACACGATATTTTGGAAAATTCACTACTATCAATTTTTTTTTTTTTAGGAAAGCAGACAAATCAATGTGCTTTATTTCACTTCATTAATAGCATTTGTCATCACAAGACACGTGCCTTCATTCAGCTATTCATAAATGTAATTAAATTCCTATGTAATAATTGACAGTGTCATCTGAGGCACATATTGATTTTGAGGATGTAAGTTTATTTTAGCACTTATGAAGGCGTCCAAGTGCTTGCTAATCTTTATGGTCATTTCTGCACACAGTCTGCAAGCCATTAGGCTACCTTGGTCTCCTCCACCTAAGTGCCTGTACAAAATGACATAACTTAAGATGTTACAACTTGTGTACATTTAGAAATGTTACATGAAATGGCATGAAATTTTCAGTTAAAGGATTAGCCTGAAATTTTTTCAAATCAAAGTTATTCATTCACAATCATAGTATATATTAAAATCATGGTATATCTTCATTTGCCACATAAAATTGTGTCCTGAAGTGAAGCATTTTTTTTAATAAACTGTAAAAATGAATCTTACAAATGGCACTAATGAGTCCACAGGTGAATGGAAAAAGCCTTAAAACTTACCGAACACATCAATTTTGTGAGCCAATAATGTTATGGAGTATCAGTGCATGTCTTGAAATTGCACACATATTACAAAACGGCATATATTTGTTGTTTTAAGAAGGATAAAAAGCACAAAGCAAAATATGGTTATGACTTTTCACCATTTTAAAAGGAGACTCTGCACTTGACTCAGCCACTCATCTTCTTCCATGACTTGTTTCAAGGTCAGGGGTTGTGGATTCACCTCAAAAAGCATTGCCATTGACATTGAATGTGGATGGCCTGATGTGATTTGCTGTGTCCTGTAGACAGCTAATTTAAAAAAGGCACACTTACAATTGCTTTTATTCTTTCAGTTGTATCGGGGCAGATGATGAGGCAAAGTAAATTAAAAAATAATTAGGGTACCAAACAGGCAAAACCCTGTTTAATTCTAACAAAAGAAAAACTTCAAATGAAACATTAATGCCATGGAGCTATAGTAACAGGGCAGTTGCTTTTAATTCAATCACGTGACGTTCTCATAGACTCGAGGTCAGGTCCAAATGAGTCAACACCTTCTATAAGCATTTTCCTTTTATATCGGATGGACCAGAAGGGGCAGCACTTCTTTGGCTCTGTTGCTCTCAAGAGACGGAGGATAAAAGGAGATGAGACTGTTGGCAACAGCACCTCATCTCGTCCTGGGGTGTGTACCACATGTCTTATGTGAGCCCAGAAGGAGAGATCCTCTGGTGAACATACATGACACAGTATACAGAAATTTACTTCATTATTTCAGTGGCCACCTCCATGAAGTGGCACATAAACAATCTTTTTGTGTGTCATGATTGTTCCGGAAAACATTTTGGACTTAACAACATGTATTTCTATTAATAATTTTGACTTTATCACATTACCATTTTGTTTCATGCAGGTGCTGCCATTTTGTGATTTTTTTTTCCCCTATTGTTGCTTTTGGTATTGCCCCTCACTATTATTTTCCAACTTCCCAGTTGTGTACACTTGCTTGTTTTTCGACTTCTCTTTTGCTTTGACATATCTACTTGCCACTTTGACTTTGTTCATTTTAGGACATGCCTTTTCTCATCCAAAATGCACAATCATATGTCCCCCAATGTTCTTTTAAGAAATTTTATTTTGACGTAACAGTTGACATCAACCCTATTAACACCCCTTTGTAATGTCAACGATTTCTATAATTTCTCCTGTTAATATCAATTTTATTAAAGCAAAACATTTAATTTGATCAGCATTTCTTCATCACTCACACTCCTTACTTCTGTTATCAATCTAGTTGCTCATTTATGGACTTTCTAGCACTGCCAAGTCTTTTTTGGCATATTTAGTCCAGAACTGCTCACAGTACTCCAGGTGAGGTGTGACTAGTCATTTGTCCAGCTTAAGAATAACCTCTCGTCCTGAACAACAAGCCATTCAGCATAATCTGACATCTGGTTAATAATGGGTGCATAAGTTTCAAGTGTTTGTGGAGCTTTGTTGACATCAGTCTTACCTGCTTGGGCACTGGGAGCAGGACTGAGAATATTGTGAAGTTCTGATTGAATTATAGTCATGTAGGTAGCACAAGGACTTTCAGGAGTTTTTGGTCTTCAAACTTGATTATCAAGTAGAAAGTATGGTGTTACAAATTTAAAGGGTGTCCATGGGTTCAATCGTGTGGTTTCCATCATCTAGACAATCCTAAAGATATACAGTTTAGGATGACTAATTATTTTAAATTGACTGCATTATTGGACTGGTGATCTTTCTATAGTTTTGCTCTTGCTTTATATCTAGTCTTGCTACAGAAAAACATGGAAAAATAGCTACTATAGTATTTAATATACAATGGAAAACTTATTGTGAGACTCTCCAACTGGCCAAAAAAAGCTTAGTGGTTTGCAATAGGTTACTAACCATGGTTCATGCTCATTTGTTTTAAGGTATGCCAATTGCCTTTCCAAAAACTCCCAATAACACTTAAATATACAAATAAATGATTAAAAAAATCATTGTTTGCCCCCTGGTAATGTGGAAAGATAGCATTCAAGGTACGAGGCCCATTAAATTGTGAGATTCCCCATAAGGGGCATATTTAGAAAATTGGTTGTCCACGCCTAACCTCCTGTTTTTACAGTACCCCGACCCTAGACACAACTACACAGACACAGGGTCAGACTCCAATAATAAGATTTATTGCCACAAATACCTTAAAGTATTCCACTGTTTCAGCAATAAGACTCTTCTCCACTCTACACAGTTAAACATTTTCCTCGGACTCTGACCCCCAGGTGAAGTGGAGCAGCTTCTTTCATACCAGACCTGAGAGTACTTCCGGCGCTATCACATTGAATCCAGGAAGCCCTTGCAGTTCAGGTGGAACCTCCCTGTGAAAGGAGAGTCTAGCTATAGCAGCTCCCTCAAGAGGCACCCAAGACATCCAATGGGTCTGTCCATGAAACCTACAACTCCTGTTCAGCCCTGCGGGTGTCCAAACAAAATGCACACCAAACGGATGTCCCAACCCAGTCTACTGGCGAAGCACATGGTCCTGGAAAGTTGTTCCCCACCCCATCCTTCCATTATAATGGCCACCCGACCAGGAAAATCAGAACTAATCAACCTGGTTGGGATATCCTCCTACATCCTTCCATTAAAAGGGCCTCCCAGCCACATAAGGATACATCCATCCTTGCTGGGATGCCAGCCACCTCTTGTTGCCCATGCATAGTTACTTGACCTGAATCTGTAATCCACCATGTCAAAATAAGTGAAATGCTCTAGATACGTTATAAAAGCAAAGCAGCTTATCCAGCAAGTGTTTTAACTTGTTTAATTTTATTTATCTGGGCCCTTTTCCAGGTCGCCGTCAGAGTTTTAGGCCCTGATGTTTTTCTGAAAGGCTGTACCATGTAATTTTTTTTTTTATGCGTCCTTGAAATATTCTAATGGTTACTGTATTTTCTGGGTCATTACACAAGTACAGCTACAACAAGAAGTTTACAGAAGTTTAGTTACCAATAACAGAAAATGTAGCAGAACAAAGAGAATGGAAATTTACATGTGCTGTAAACTTTTGAACTTTACTTCTTGTGGTCAAGGGTATTTTTCCTGTATTCACACATACTTTTAGAGGTGAGACAAGGTAAACATAAAGTAAAAGTTGCCATATTACCCAGATTGCTGTGTAACACAAATTAAATGAAATAAACACTTTAAAATGAGTGTGAGTGGTGTATTCTGCTTAAAAGATTAGCTTGAGTCAGCTGTCTTAAATACTTTTCCTTATCCCTATTGAACATTTAGCTGGTTTCAAGGATTCAGTTGTAAAGAACTACAGGAGATTAGGTTTCAGCCTAAAGACGCAAGTTGCTATCATTTGAGCTGCTTTCCAAAATGTTTCCAAAATAAAGGCCATGTTGCATTAGATTAAATTTCCAGGGATTTTTTTTTTCCAGTTATAGCCTACTTTTACATAATCTTAGTGAGTCGGAATCAGTCACTTAATGTTTATCCTCGGATCAGCCCCACTTTGTTATCTTGCGGCCTCAGGGGAAGCGCCTAAAAAATGAGTGGACATCCCATGGGTGTAACTTGACTTCATTTTCCCAATATGATCAATACTTCATTATCTGTGTTTTCTGTATCTGTGAAGTTTTTCAGGAATGCAACTGTAGATAACAGTTGACTATAGTTAGAATGACTACAAAACTAAAAAATAGATGCAAAATTACTATCAATGCATTGCATCATAACACAGTGACATCAGAGGCCAATAGAGGGAGCTCTACTCTGATGTATTTGAAGCAAAGATGGGACATCCCAAACCACAGAAATAAGTGTACAGTGACCTCTGGTAGACATTTAAAGTTGGCTCCTGCTCAGAGGTCCTTTTATTGTAGAGCGAGGAGGACAATTAGTGACAAACACATGACTGACAGAAGAAATAAAGGCTTGAAGATAAAAGTGAGAGAGGGAGATGAAAGGTAAAAGAACACATCTGATTCTTGACACAGGATCTGGGTACAAGGCTAATGGACAAGCTGCCTCATGGATAGACAAGAACATATTCCAGGAAAGTACACAGAGGCAGTCATCATTTTTAAAATGGCCTTTTTAATGTTTTTTCTGATTGGCCTTTATCTTTTCCTCTTTATTATTTTTCTAGTAAAACTATTTTGTTTAACGATTTGGCATCTTTAACATTTGAAAGGACACTATGGAAGCACCCCTTATATTCCATTGCCAGACTGAAAATCTTTTGATTCATTTTCTAAAGGTTTGTGTTGAATACAACTTTAACATTATAGTCTCCTTAGTGTTACCCACTTACTAGTTGCTTTTTATTCCTGGACTTCATTTCTGTACATTCCGCTTTGCTTTTTTTTAGTCAACACTTATTAAAAAAAAAAAATACAAGGATCCTTTAATCCCCTCCAATTTGATTTTTGCACATTTTCATACTCTAACTTCAAATAACAAGCAAATTTTACCTAAAAACTAGTAAATGGATAGAAACCATTCTCCTCTGATTCTGAAATGTAATTCACTAAGCCATACTGATACAACTCATTACTGGCGATTTAAACTTTTTATTTTAGAGGATGAAAATGTCATTATATTATTTTTTTCATAAATATATATTTTCATAGAAATCAAGAAATCTCCTTAAAGATCCACGGAAACACTCTAGGAAACCCCCATACCATATCAAGGGAGACAATCTATTTCATATGTCTCCAATTAAAATAAATTTCAAATTAGTAAGTGTTGTGGTGTGAAATTTTGCACAAATTGATAAATATTTTGTATGTCTTTATTTGTAACTTAGGCAAAGCAATGTAATATTTGTATTTTATTAATGAGAAGCATTCATATTTACTCCCTAGGACTAAGTCAGGATAGTGAATTTTATGACAGGATGGGGTGGAAGTGCTTCGAACAAGTTTGGCAAATGTTTCTCTGCAGGACTCTCTTAATCAACCCTCATAGGAAAGCCAGACTGCCTAGCTGGCAAGCTTCACCTTAACATATGGCAGGTGTGAAGGTATTCACTGTCCCATTGGTCTGAAGTATGAACTGGCTTGTATCAGAAGCCTTTAAGTACGATGACGGCCTATTGGCTGTAGGGGTTGGACAGAAAACCTATAAATTTGCTTGCTTTACCCACTTCTCTCTCTCTCTTACCAAATGATGAAGGAGCATTTCACACCATGAACTGAAAAGGACAACAAAATGAAGAGCACAGCTTGGCAGCTGTATTGAGACAGGCATGTGGCCTGTTCTGAAGAAAGCTGCCCATAAATGAGGACTTAACTAGAGACATTTTAAGTAACCAACTTGTCTGTGCGCCGCCTGAAACTTCACATCAACATTTATCAGGCTGTATGGTTGCCAATATTCAAATGTACTTTGCATATTGTTATTATTTATGAATATTATCAATAATACATTATTTAAAGTGTAACCTGCTTTTCTTTTACTTAACCTAACTGCCTGAGGTTATAAATGTAGAAAAGAAGATGTGGAGAAGTTATATGGTACAATACCTTATAAACAGTGGTAAGTCGGTGAGATTTGAGGCATTCTGACAAAGGCTACATATTAACTCTTTTTGGGCTGATGTTGACTTTTATCACAATTCAGGGGTAGAGGATTGTAATCAACTGTAAATTGCGACAAAACTCTCCCTTGCTTTTTAGTTTGACTCTCTTTGCTTGAAGGAAGGCTGATTTGACCTTGATTCCCTGCGCGTGCATGAGAAGTGAAGAGCAAATATCTGGAGATACTAAAGCATATGTGCAAAGCAAAATACTGCATAAACGTTTTACGTATTATCGCTGAATCGCACTCTGACTTGTCAGAGTCTAAGTTTGATGCAAGTGATCTGAATATATATATCGAAAATGAAAGTGAGGTACCAGCATCAGCCTATTGGACACCAGCTGATCGTGGTGGTGAACATGTAGATAATACGCTTACAGTAGCGTTCGCCTAGGAGGACCACCACTTGTGATGATGAGAGGTTCACACCAGATTGCATCACACTGCGACTGCAAAGACAGAGAGGTAGCTGGCGCGCCCTGCATTCCTGCTGGCCATTAAGCCGCCCCTGTGCAGCCACTGCTGTAAGAGATGCCAAACAGGTGCCAACAGCAGCCACAGCACATAGCAACAGACGTTTTATGTTGATTTATGTGTGAAACTAGTGCATTGTGTGCTTTTCAAAACACTTAGTTTTTTGGAAAAAATATTCAGCCCTCAAAGAGTTAATAATACAAAAGAGAAAAGTAGAGTAATATATTACTCTACCAAGACAAAAAAAATATGCAAGCTCACCTGTTGGGATGCAATACAATAAAAAGTCATTACAAGCAGAATTAAATCTTCTGACTTACTAGAAAAATGGAGGAGCAATTTGTTTAAGTCTTGCCACTGTTTGTTATTGAACATGGACAAAAGGCTTTTAAGATTCCAACTCAATAAATACATGAAAAGAAATTACAGAGCTTTTCAATGCAGCTGGATAAAAGCTTAGCTAACAAATATAAAGATATGTAGGGGATATCATAAGTCTCTATACATATCAAAATACTGTATAATGAAGCCTTTGGTAACAGTTTAATTAATGAATTTGAACTGTCTCAGCTCAATGCGTTTCTTATAGACAAACTGGACAAAATACTGAGCCTCGTCCAAACTCGAGATGCCAAAAAATGGAAACAAAGTGGGAAGGCCATGGGTCCAAGTGGTTGTCTGATGAAATAGCTGTTTGTTAAATTACACAGCCATATATGAGGAAGCTTAAGAAGATATTGTTCTTTCCAACACCTTTAGCTAAGCACTGATTGTTGTCTTGTAAAAGAAGAGTAAATGCCCTATAGAATGTACATTATGCAGACCAATTTGTCTGCTGAATAATGATACCAAAATATTGACACGCTTTTAGCAAATAGATTTTTTTAATTGTAGGTATCTACTGTAAAACTTTTAATGATATTTTATTAATCATATTACCACGGATTTTAAGTTTCAAGAAATTTTGCTGTCTCTGCGGAGATGGTGAAAATAGCATTTAATAGAGTTGAATGAGGACATTGTTATTTAGTAGTGGAAAAAGTTGAATTTAGACCCAATATTTGAGCTTAGATCAAGGTACTTTATTTAGAGTTAAATAAGTAGTGCCAGTTCAGATAAACAATATGATTTCCAGTTATTTCAGAAAAGAACTCGGGAACCAAACATAGCTGTCCACTATACCAATGCCTTTTACAATTGCTTTTGAACTGCTAGCTATGTGACTTTAGCAGTAGTTGGAAATAAAGGAAATTATTAGGGATGTAATTAAACAAGAAGCATCCCTTTTATCGAGTGACATGGTCCTCTTCATTAATGATTCAATCTCATCAAAGCTGATCATACTAAATCTACTAGACATATTTAAGGCCCGAGTTCAAAATGAATTTCAATAAAAGGCTGATCCTTCCATTTAAGTCACTAGCATGCCACATTACGTTATATTAAATCACTTTTCACTGACTGTATCAGAACAATATTCAGTGGATACAGACCCCTTCAATTTTTTCACATTTTGGTTGAGGTTAAAGGAATTGCCTGTCGAACTTGAAGGCAAGATTATGTCAAGGCACAGATATGGGGAAGACTACAAAAAATTACTGTGGCAATGAATATCCTAAGAGTACAGTTGCATCCATAATTCTTACAGTACATGGAGGAACTTTGGAACAACCATGACTCTTACTATAGTTGGTCACCTGGCCAAACTGCGCAATCATGGGAGAAGGGTATTGGCAAGAAAGGTGATCAAGAACCCATTTCTCACTTTGGCAGAACTCCAGAGAACTTTTGTGGAAATGGGAGAAACTTCCATAAGGAAAACCATCACTTTAACAATCTACATATCTGGGCTTTTTGACAGACTGGCCAGACAGAAGCTTCTCCTCAGTAAAAGACACATGGAAATCCACTTGGAGTTTGCAGAAAGGCATCTAAAGGGTTCTTAGTCTATGAAAAACAAAACTCTTTAGCTTGATGAAACCAAGATTAATGTCATGTCTTGAGGAAACCAGACACTGCTGTACATTACGATTCTGACAGTAAAGCGTGATGGTAGCAGCATGATGTGGAGTTGTTTTTTAGTGGCAGGAACTGGGAGACTCATCGGAGGTTGAGGGAAATAAATGAAAACATGCTCCAGAGAACTCTGGAACTCAGATTGGGCTGAGAGCTCACCTTCCAACAGGACAATAAAACTAAACACAAAGCAAAGACAACACAGGTGTGGCTTACAGACAACAATAGAAATGCCCTTGAGTTACCCCACCAAACCTTGGAGTTGAACCAAACTGAAAATCTCTGGAAAGATCTGAAAACAACTGTCCACTGACAATCTCCATTCAATTTGATAAAGCTTGAGACTATCTGTAGAGAAAGAAAAGTCAGGCACCTTCTTCAGGCAAGATGTAATGTCTTGTAATCACATCTTGCATGAAGAAGGGGCCTGAGTTGCCTCGAAAGCTTGCATATTGTAATCTTTTTAGTTAGCCAATAAAAAGTGTAATTTTGCTTGACTTCTCACTACATTCACAATGGCTAACACGGTACAACACCCTAGTGCTACCTGAAGCATGTTAAAAAGCTTTAAACAAGATGTTAATGTCATGATTAGATTCCTTTGCATCAGGATTTACTTATTAGTTTACATGTTTGACATCAGTGAAGTTAGTCATTTTCTAACCTGCTTGGTCCTGAACAGGGTTGCGATAGGTACTCAGCTGGCAGAATGTGGCACAAGGCAGGAACAAACACTTAACAGGGTGCCACTCCATTGCAGGGCTATAACACACGCACACACACCAGGGACAATTTAGGATCACCAATTCACCTAACCTGCTTGTCTTTGGACTATGGGAGTAAACCCACGCAGACATGGAAAGAACATGCAGACACCACACATGGAGGACCCAGGACATGAACCCTGGTCTCCTTATTATAAGGCAGCAGCGCTAGCACTGCACCACCCTATCAATGTGTTTTGTGATTTTAGTTTTCTGGTTTAGTGTTGTACAATGCTGATGCTGATAGGTACCGGCAGGACAAGCGGAATGCGGCTTCGGTGGTTGCTGAGGCAAAAACTCGGGCATGGGAGGAGTTTGGGGAGACCATGGAGAATGCCTTTTGGATGGCTTCAAGGAGATTCTGGTCCACCGTCCGGCGGCTAAGGAGGGGGAAACAGTGCAGTGTCAACGCTGTATATGGTGGGGATGGTGTGCTGCTGACCTCGACTCGGGACGTTGTAGGTCGGTGGGGGGAGTACTTCGAAGACCTCCTCAATCCCACTAACATGTCTTCCAATGAGGAAGCAGACCCTGGGGACTCTGAGGTGGGCTCTAATATCTCTGGGACTGAGGTCACCGAGGTGGTCAAAAAACTCCTTGGTGGCAGGGCCCCGGGGGTGGATGAGATACGCCTCAAGGCTCTGGATGTTGTAGGACTGTCTTGGTTCACACGTCTCTGCAACATCGCATGGTCATCGGGGACAGTGCCTCTGGATTGGCAGACCGGGGTGGTGGTCCTCCTCTGTAAAAAGGGGAACCGGAGGGTGTGTTCCAACTACAGAGGGATCACACTCCTCAGCCTCCCTGGAAAAGTCTATTCAGGGGTCCTGGAGAGGAGGGTCCGTCGGATAGTTGAATCTCGGATTCAGGAGGAACAGTGTGGTTTTCGTCCTGGTCGCGGAACAGTGGACCAGCTCTACACCCTTAGCAGAATCCTAGAGGGTGCATGGGAGTTTGCCCAACCAGTCTACATGTGTTTTGTGGACTTGGAAAAGGTGTTGGACCGTGTCCCTCTGGGAACCCTGTGGTGGGTGCTCCGGGAGTATGGGATACCAGACCCCCTGATAAGAGCTGTTCGGTCCCTGTACAACCGGTGTCAGAGCTTGGTCCGCATTGCCGGCAGTAACTCGAGCCCGTTTCCAGTGAGAGTTGGACTCAGCCAGGGCTGCCCTTTGTCACCGATTCTATTCATAACTTTTATGGACAGAATTTCTAAGCGCAGCCAGGGTGTTGAAGGGGTCCGGTTTGGTGGACTCAGGATTGGGTCACTGCTTTTTGCAGATGATATTGTCCTGTTTGCTTCATCAGGCTGTGATCTTCAGCTCTCTCTGAATCAGTTTGCAGCTGAGTGTGAAGCGGCTGGGATGGGAATCAGCACCTCCAATTCCAGTGCCCTCTCAGGGTTGGGGTAGAGATCGTGCCCCAAGTGGAGGAATTTAAGTATCTCCGGGTCTTGTTCACGAGTGAGGGAAGAATGGAGCGTGAGATCGACAGGCGGATCAGTGCGGCATCTGCAGTGATGCGGGCTCTGCATCGGTCTGTCATGGTGAAAAAGGAGCTGAGCCGTAAGGCAAAGCTCTCAATTTACCAGTCGATCTACGTTCATACCCTCACCTATGGTCATGAGCTATGGGTAGTGACCGAAAGAACAAGATCGCGAATACAAGCGGCAGAAATGAGTTTTCTCCGCAGGGTGTCTGGGCTTTCCCTTAAAGATAGGGTGAGAAGCTCAGTCATCCGGGAGGGGCTCAGAGTAGAGCTGCTGCTCCTCCGCATCGAGAGGAGTCAGACGAGGTGGCTCGGGCATCTGATCAGGATGCCTCCTGGACGCCTCCCTGGTGAGGTGTTCCGGGCACATCCAACCGGGAGGAGGCCCCGGGAAAGACCCAAGACGCGCTGGAGGGACTATGTCTCCCGGCTGGCCTGGGAACGCCTTGGGATTCTCCCTGAAGAGCTAGAAGAAGTGGCCGGGGAGAGGGAAGTCTGGGCTTCTCTGCTTAAGCTGCTGCCCCCGTGACCCGACCTCGGATAAGCGGAAGAGGATGGATGGATGGATGGTTTAGTGTTGTTTTAAAATATTTATTTACATTTTTCCTTGACAGCATTTTGATTTCTCACTGGAATTGCAATCTAATGTAGTGTGTTTACCGATTGCCATATGGTTGTTAGCAACTACATTAGCGGTCACAAACAAAGTGAAGTCAGAGGTTATGGGATATACAGTTCGCTTCTTGTGGTCACTTAATTGTCCAAATTTGCAGAGTTGTCCAACAAAAGCATAGTAACTTCAAAGTTCAATTCGGATTTCTGGATTTCCTGATTGCTTTCTTTCTTTGGTTTTTGACTACAAGTATGGATGCCACTTTGGGTTTTGTCACTTTGATCTTTTGTCCTCCTGGTTGCAATTGTCTCTTTGTTTCGACTCCCATTTATTTCCCTATCTTTCCATTTGCCCTCATGGCACTACAACTAATTGGTGCTCAGCTCTTTAGCTCACTCTTATCAGTGAGAATTTAAATTATTAAAATAAATATCCTTCCAAACCTCTTTTTCTCCCCCTCAGAGTGCTCCCATATAGATTAATAAAGCTTTTTTTCAAAAGTCTTGACTAAATTGTAAGCTTGTTTATTTTGAAAGCCAAAAAGGACACATAATTTAAACATGCCGAAGAGTAAAAATGTGTGTGACCTGTAGAGAAATGATGTGCTATATTAACTAAAACTCTGATTTTCCTTGCATAGAACAATACACATTAACATTTCACATTCTGGCAAGAATTTCCCAGTGTTATTCTAACATAAGTCTGTTAGGTTCTTTTTAGTAGGATGCATACGCTTTCCTATGAGAAGCATCCCTCGGGGTCTTGCTTATTTATTGTTCTTTGCTGCAGAATGGACAACACAGTTTCCTCACAGCTCCAACAACCTGAGCTTAGATCCCTGGCCCATTGTGCTGAGTCTGCATATTCCCCGATGTTGCATTATTTTCTGTGGTTATTTCAATTCTGTCCAGTGTCTCAAAAATGGCCTGTTGGTAATTCCATAATATGACCATATGAAGGGAGGTGTGTGTATGTGTTGGTCCTGCAATGGCCTGGTTCTCCAGTCTGGAATAGGTTACTTTAGAAATTGAATCTTTGTGCCTATAGTTCTATGACCAGAACCTGAGCTAAAACTCCCCCACTTTTAAAGACAATCTGAGCTTTAAACTCCCAACAAATACAGACATCAGTTCTAACACATCACTAAAATGAGGAGAAGGAATTTTGATTTGGGTTTGCATGCCGTTATAACATCTCCGAATTACAGCAATGAACTTACTTCTTCTTTATTGTCGTATCTCCTCCAAATCCAGATTCTTAAGTGCCAGCCGGAAAGAAACTTTGTAGTAAAGTAAAATAAATGTAATCAGAAATTTCAGATTACTAGAACAGCATCATACTGCTGTCCTTTGTTAATCTGTATGGGAAGAATGAATAAGGACCGCGTGTTCTTTTTGTATTAAGGCCCCCCAACCCCCATAGTGTCACTGACTTCCTGAGACAGGGGCTTTTCATTTGGCCAAGACTCCCTAAGCACCACTGAAGTGTTTAAACACACACGGCCCTCTTTGGGGCCCCCAGGTACAAGCCGGTTAGAACCTGCCATCTCCACCACCTGTAACTCTTTAGGGACCACCTTGTTATCCTATAGCGCTGCATAATTATTCTCAATGAATTATTTTTATACTTCTCATTCACCTTTATGTTTCATAGTTTGTAAAACATTTACAATAGATACCAAAAAGCAGGCAACCTATCCTACCATTGGAAACATTCCTATCACTATGACTGTGTATTTTTGTGCATTTCCAGGGTTACTAAAACCACACACAGGAGGAGTATCAGGAGATCACGTCTGAGCTCTTGTTCCCTAGGTGCGACAAAGGGGATAATAAAGCCTACGGCTTTCCATTGGGAACAAAACCAGGTAGGAGAGACATGAGTTTCATGTGCAGTAAAAAATAATTGTTATTAATAATGGTCAGAGAAATATTTGAGACGAACACCATTTACGCATTTAAGATTCTTTTGCATCTCTTCCCTGATATTTTCATGTGTTTGTTGAACCCACTAAGTCGACACCCCCAAACAATTTCGCTTAACAATCCTCTAGTTAATACTTCAAAACTATTCACTGATTTCTTTTATTTTTTTTTTATAGAGAACAAGTTCTGCTCTGCCCTATTTTTCATCCTGAAATCTCTATATCTGGTTACTATTATAATGCAAATGAATATGCTTGTTGTAACCGCAGTAGAAGAGGGGGAAAAAAGCAGTTAGACTATAGAGATAATGATACCCCTGCCCAAAGCGTATTGTGTGCGTGTGAGGATGTACTGTATCTGGCTAAATACGGCTTTTCTTATCCATGGCTTCTCACCAAGGTTAAAAGGTTACCTTAAAGACACAAGCAAGTTACATGGCAGGATAGGAAGGTACATGTCTTCTGTTATGTATGTGTGTGTGTGTATGTGCAGTTAAGAAATATAAAGGAATAAAAAGAAGCAGAAAAATGAAAAACTACTGTGGTGTGTTACTATCATCTTAACATGTGAAGAAAGTATTTCAAAAGTGAATTTTTACAGTATAGTTTTAATTTTACAAATACTGCAGTGTAGAAGTCGGATGTTGGTACAGCTGGTTTAAAGTTAAGTAGGTAAAATGAGCAGCTGCTTGCATAAAAGTGGCATGCTGTACTTTTTTTTTTTTTGTATTCCTAAACCACAGAGGTAGATTTCTGAGCAATAAAACAAAGACAGCCTCTATGTAGGGGATATCCGACTGCTGACTAGCATGCTGGGAGTCTGTTCCATTAGAAGCATGGAGGATTTTAGCATCACTGAGATCAAAAAGGACCGTGAGCCTCACAGGTTGAAATAACTTTCTGTCACATTCATAGAATATATGTTAGAACAACTGTAACAAGGACGGGCTTCTTAGCTAAACAAGCTCACCCATTCATTCAAATAGATTGTCTCCAAAATAACATCACATTGAGATTTGAAGGTCCTTAAAGTCGTGCTATCCACCGTATTATTTGGGAATTTATTCCATGTGTCTATGATTCATCTTTGCACCTTTTCTGAATGCTTCGGCATTCCAGATATTCTAAAGGTACTTGTTTTTATTGATAACGCTGGTCAACAAGCATTTTGCTACTGGGAGTCTTTCACCTTTTAACAGGTTTCACTTGCTGACTCCAAATCTGAAAATCGTTTTCTTCCAGCACGTCCCGTTTTTTAGTTATGATGTTCCAGGTCTTGGACAACTAGGGTGACTGGACAGTAAAGTGGATGGATAACCATTTTGATAAATGCTGGTAATTCCACTACGGATGCTATTGAGATAAAAGAATTCACCACATGTTACTAACAGCTGTGAGGTGTTTACCTTGTCATTATTAATTTTATTTAAAAATGATTAATTTTTAATTAGCAGAAAAAATATTTGTTACTGATTACCAAGTCTTATATGACTCTAAAGCATAATGACACCACTCAGATATGACAGTGCAGGAGGTAGAGGTTTTACTGTTAAACATAACATTGCATTTCAGGACATTTTCTTTGTTAGATTCACCATTACTTTGAAAATTTTGTCAAGGCGATGGACAGAAACGGTGATGCTTTTCAGCGTTTAAGAAATAAGTTAGGTCTCGCGAAAAGTGAAGCCAAAATTAAGGAAGGTGTTTTTGTTGTCCCTGAATCCATGAAATGATGCTTGACGATGAGTTCAAAAGGAAACTGAAGCCCACTGAATCGGCAGCATGGGAAGCATTTGGGCGGGTTTTCCAGAATTTTCTTGGCAGTCACAGAGCAGAGAATAATGCTGAGCTTGTGGAGAACCTGCTGAAAGCGTATCAGCTTATGGGAGCCAGAATGTCACTAAAGATACATTTTTTACATTCTCATCTCGACTTTTTTCAAACTAATCTGGGCGATGTCAGCGATGGGTATAGGGAAAGATTTCATCAAGATATAAAGGTGATGGAAAACTGATATCGGGGAAAGTTCTCTCCGAGCATGATGGGCGACTACAGTTGGTTCTTGCAAAGAAAGACGGATGTGCAGTACAAGCGCAAAAGCGAGTGACTCCAACATTTTTTGGCACATTGACCTCACTTTTATATTGGGGTAAATTTACATAAAGACAGTATGCTTTAACATGTCTCTGGTTTGTTTTCAGAATAAACACATCAATACAATTTTGGTGGGACATAGTCCAAACTCCAGATATCGTGTTGATATGTTATATTGATATTCAAAAGTGTCAAAATGTCAATGATGTGTATTTCAAAAACCTGACGTGCTGGCTTAATTCCGATTTCATATATGAAATCAGTGTAAAAAACTTAACAAAGAGCTACTGTGAAGTTCCCAGCAGCAAACAAAAAATATTTTTTTGTAGACCAGTGTAGTTCATTCTTCCATTCACGCATTTAGCAGTCAAGGTTTATACAATCTCATGCCGCGTGTATGCATATGCATATGGGAAGTATGTGACTGTAATTCTATTGTTGCACTAGGGGTTGCGGCTGTGATTGAGGTATAACACCTCAGACATCACTTCTGGCGTCTGCCTCTTCCTGCTGGTAGGACAGGAATCTGCAGTCTTGGTCAATTCTATTCTTAACTCACACCTGGAAAGATGTCTCCACTATTATTGCATGTTTATATTTGGAATATAATGTGTCAGACATTCCGATATATAAGATGGAGCGAGATTATTTAAGGCTTTATAAACCATAAGCAGTATTTTAAAGTCAATCCTGAATGACACAGGCAACCAGTGTAGTGACATCAAAACTGGAGAAATGTGTTTGGATTTTCTTTTCCTAGTTAGGATTCTAGCAGCTGCATTCTGCACTCATTGCATATGATTTATGTCTTTTTTGAGTAGTCCTGAGAGGAGTGCGTTACAGTAATCTAGTCTACTGAAAACAAAAGCGTGAATTAATTTCTCAGCATCTTTCAATGATATAAGAGGTCTAACTTTAGCTATGTTTCTTAAGTGAAAAAATGCTGTCCTAGTGGTCTGATGAATATGTGGTTTAAAATTCAGATTACAGTCAACAGTTACCTCTAAGTTTTTTACTTCCGTCTTAACTTTTAATTCTAGTGCATCAAGTTTATTTCTGATAACCTCATTGAATCCATTATTGCCAATCACTAAGATTTCAGTTTTCTCTTTATTTAGTTTGAGAAAATTACTATTCATCCATTCAGAAATACTAGTAAGACATTGTGTTAGTGAATCGAGAGAGTCGGAGTCATCAGGTGCTATTCATAAGTATGTGGCCTTTTTTGTATCTAGCTGTGGTTTTTGACAGGAATTCCCCAGCTATCGTGCATTTATGGAAGGGATTTTGAGACTTACGTATTCTAGGACTCCAAGTCATACACGGCAAAATTTAAAAATATATATATTTTTTTAAATTCTATAGACTTGTCTTTCTCAAATGGAAGAATTCTAATTCCCCTCTTTTAAGTCAGTGGTTAACTGATGTTATGCATTATTTGAAAATGGAAAAAAAATCAAATTCTCACTTAGAGGTTCTGTGCAAAAATTTTTTAAAACCTGGAAGGGTCTAATCAATAACATTTTGGAATAAACATTTAAATTGAGGAAGTGGATTCTCTTCCCATTTTATTTTATTTTATTTTTATTTATGTATGTATGTATTTATTTTTCCTACTATTAAACTAGTTCTCTTTCTCATGGGTGGGGGTTGATTTAACTTGAACTTACTTCTGTAAAATTTGACTTGCTTGTATGGAATGTTCAAAAATAAAAGAAGATCTAAAGGGCCGAAAAGTTTGGTCTATACAAGGCAAACCAAAATACATCACTTACAAGTAAATACAGAAATCCAAAAAGAAACAATGAAAAAACAGAAGATTTAACTATGTTTCAGTGATGGTACTGAGATTACATAGGCCTAAGGGCAGTTCCCCAGGTGCAGAGTTAGCAGCCCCTTCTATTATGCTAGTGAAAACCATGCAAAAGTATCACAATCCATTGAAAAAGAAACCTGTACATTCAATTCAGTGTTTTCAGAATGTCTTTTCATTAACATACCTTATTTAATACAGGGATGATAAACGTATCCTAGCATCAGTGGATGCAAGGCAGATATTAGTCCTGGATGGGATGCCAGTATTCTATCCACACACATATTTAATCATCATTTTCTGTCATAATATAAGATCCTGCCTACTCCGCCATCAAAGACATTGAGACATTTGTTTGCAAACATATAACTATGACAGTACTTCTACATATGAATGTTTTGATTGAGTTGTTGAATTAATTTCACATGCAGTTATGTAAATTATTTTGTGGACTCTGGATGTGCAGTTAACGCAGTATTTATATATAAAATTCCAAGGTGGAAAGGGCAATTTAGTATAGGACCCTTCAAGGATGGGAGGATGTCATAGAATGCATGCAGGCAGTGGGGGCATCCCCAGCTTCCCTTAGGTAACAGGCCGATTATTTATGCATGCCTGAACTGCTGGAACAAACAATACAGCAGGTTCTGCTGTAATTTGATCTCCCTTATCTGAAGGCTTCCTTTCAAATAAAAATGTAAAAGTTAAACAACATTGATAAACCTGTCATAATTTGAATAGCTTAATTAAAGAATAAAGTGTTCAACCTGTTCTACAAAAGAAACAAATTGAGAAATTGGCATACACTTAAATGGCTGGGAAGTGCTTGTTTATTGGCTTCTGTTTAAAGCATGAATATAGGCCATTTAAAATCAATGCTATATTTAGACAGTTGGTTGCAATTTACTTGCAGAAGCTGACAGCTCTCAAATGTATTGTACAGATTAAAACATAGAGTGGTGTAGGGCAGCTGCTAAAAGGGTTTTTGAAAGTTTAAAAGGCTTCTGGGTTTGTCTAAAGATGGAGGCACAAACTCTTTTATGCCAGCTAATCCCATGTAGTGTGATAACATGCTTGGAATATTAAAAAAAAATCAATTCAGGTTAATGTTAAATATGGTTCTTCTTTGGCTCAAAACATACACACCAATTTATAACTATAATACTGGAGTAGTAATAAGGAAGTACGGCACTGGCATGAACATTATGTTTTACTTCTTGGAAGAAAAATGAAATGAATTATGAATCACAGTAAGTACCCTTATTTTTGGAAGAATAATTACTAGTATTGCTACAGAAGAGGTTTCCATTTTATAATTTTTTTTTCTTTTCTAAATTAAGGAAGTGCAGATCAATTAGTGTACAATTGTTTAAGTATGTATAAAATCCT